>NW_027590352.1:265000-300000 GCF_964213995.1 Mustelus asterias | reverse complement strand
TGAATGGACCTACCTTGCATTAAGTTGATCTTTCTCTACACCCTAGCTATGACTGTAACTCTACATTCTGCACCCTCTCCTTTCCTTCTCTATGAATGGTATGCTTCCTCTGCACAGCACGCAAGAAACAATACTTTTCACTGTATCCCAATACATGTGACAATAATAAATCAAATCAAATATTAAGTTGATCTTTCTCTACACCCTAGCTGTGACTGTAACACTACATTCTGCACTCTCCCCTTTCCTTCTCTATGAACGGTATGCTTTGTCTGTACAGCGTGCAAGAAACAATACTTATCACTGTATTCCAATACATGTGACAATAATAAATCTGATCAAATTGTGGGGAACACTAACATGCTTAGTCTAATCTCTCTTTGTAATCTAATCTAATTGGAATTCATTTTATATCCTAGTTAGAATGCATTGCGGTCGCGAGATGGCAGGTTAGGTTCATTTGAAAGGTTCTCAAAGCACTCTCAGTCAACCGCGATGAGTTCCGTGCAGGCACTGGTGTGCGGAGGCGATGGCCTAGTGGTATTATCGCTAGACTATTAACCCAGAAACCCAGCTAATGTTCTGGGGGACCCGGGTTCGAATCCCGCCACGGCAGATGATGGAATTTGAATTCAATAAAAAAATATCTGGGATTAAGAATCTACTGATGACCCATTGTGGGAAAAACCCATCTGGTTCCCTTTAGGGAAGGAAATCTGCCGTCCTTACCCCGGTCTGGCCTACATGTGACTCCAGAGCCACAGCAATGTGTGGTTGACTCTCAACTGCCCTCCAAGGGGCAACTAGGGATGGGCAATAAATGCTGGACCCAGCCAGCGACGCCCATGTCCCAGGGATGAATAGAACAAAATGGTTAGGATTGAGAAGGGAGATAAGGAGAGACGGACAGAGGGAGATAATGAGGGGTGGGGGTGGGGGGTGGGGGGAGACAGTCAGGATTGGAGAGGGAGAGAATGATGGGGGGGTGGGAGAAAAAGAGACTGAGAAGGAGAGAGAAAGAGAGGTGGGATTGGGGAGAAGGAGAATGATGGCAAGAGAGAGAGAATGAGGAGGAGAGAGATGGGATTGGGAGAGAGAGAATGATGGGGGGAGTGAGGGACAGAGAGGCGGGATTCGGGAGGGAGAGAATGGTGGGGGTGTAGAGAGAGAGGGGAGGGATTGAAAGGGGAGAGAGAGAGAATGAGGAGAGAGAGAGACAGGATTGGGATGGAGAGATTGATGGGTGGAGGGAGAGAGGGCGATTGAGAAGGAGAGAGAGGCGGGATTCGGGAGGGAGAGAAAGGTGGGGGTGGAGAGAGAGAGGCGGGATTGAAGAGGGGGAGAGAGAGAGAGAAAGAGGAGGAAGAAGAGAGAGAGAGAGGAATGGGATTGGGGAGGGAGAGAGAATGATGGGTGGAGAGAGAGAGAGAGAGATGGGATTGGGGAGGGAGAGAATGATGGGTGGAGGGAGAGAGAGAGAGAGATTGAGCAGGAGAGAGAGAGGCCTGATTGGGAGGGAAAGAATGGTGGGGAGAGGGAGAGAAAGAGAGAGATTGAGGAGGACAGAGAGAGAGAGAGGATTGGGGTATGGGAGAATGATGGGTTGAGTGAGAGAGAAATTGAGGAGAGAGAGAGAGGGGATTGGGGTATGGGAGAATGATGGGTAGAGTGAGAGAGAGATTGAGGAGAGAGAGGGGGGATTGGGGTATGGGAGAATGATGGGTAGAGTGAGAGACAGATTGAGGAGAGAGAGAGAGAGAGAGAGAGGGGATTGGGGTATGGGAGAATGATGGGTAGAGAGAGAGAGATTGAGGAGGAGAGAGAGAGGGGATTGGGATATGGGAGAATGATGGGTAGAGTGAGAGAGAGAGAGAGAGGGGATTGGGGTATGGGAGAATGATGGGTAGAATGAGAGAGAGATTGAGGAGAGAGAGAGAGGGGATTGGGGTATGGGAGAATGATGGGTAGAATGAGAGAGAGATTGAGGAGAGAGAGAGAGTGGATTGGGGTATGGGAGAATGATGGGTAGAGTGAGAGAGAGATTGAGGAGAGAGAGGGGGGATTGGGGTAAGGGAGAATGATGGGTAGAATGAGAGAGAGTTTGAGGAGAGAGAGAGAGAGGGGATTGGGAATGAGAGAATGATGGGTAGAGTGAGAGCGAGATTGAGGAGAGAGAGAGGGGATTGGGAATGGGAGAATGATGGGTAGAATGAGAGAGAGATTGAGGAGTGAGAGGGGATTGGGAATGGGAGAATGATGGGTAGAGTGAGAGAGAGATTGAGGAGAGAGAGAGAGGGGATAGGGAATGGGAGAATGATGGGTAGAGTGATGGAGAGATTGAGGAGAGAGAGAGACGGGATTGGGAATGGGAGAATGATGGGTAGAGTGAGAGAGAGATTGAGGAAAGAGAGGGGATTGGGAAAGGGAGAATGATGGGTAGAGTGAGAGAGAGATTGAGGAAAGAGAGGGGATTGGGAAAGGGAGAATGATGGGTAGAGTGAGAGAGAGATTGAGGAGGTGACGTGTGGTAGACCAGTGATGGGAGGTGTTACTCCAGTTGGGGCCTAACCAGCGGGGGGACTGAGAGGTACAAGAGAGGCTGGTCTCTCCCCTGTAATGTGTGCTCCGCTCCCTTGGTAAGAGTAAGTCTCCAGACTCCTCATCAATCACTCGGTGCTGTCTCTCCACCCCCGAGGGAATCAGGAGAGATATATCGCTCAGACTGTCAGCATTCCCCAATATCAGAGCGCAAACAGCTAAAAGAGATATCCTGTCTCTCGCTTCACTTCCTCGCTCAGAAGGAGCAATCCCTCTGACGGTGCTTGAATGGTGTATTCTGCAACAATACTCAGTACTCTTCACGCTCTCTGCCACTCCGGTCAACATTAATATCATACCATGACAAGTTGGCAGGGACTAACTCCTGTCACTGAAAGCCGAAAGATTGATGTTCCCACATTCATCATCGCTTTTAAACAAATCAACACTTTACAGGTACAGCACGGGGTTAGACACAGAGTAAAGCTCCCTCTACACTGTCCCCATCAAACACTCCCAGGACAGGTACAGCACGGGGTTAGATACAGAGTAAAGCTCCCTCTACATTGTCCCCCATCAAACACTCCCAGGACAGGTACAGCACGGGGTTAGATGCAGAGTAAAGCTCCCTCTACACTGTCCCCATCAAACACTCCCAGGACAGGTACAGCACGGGGTTAGATACAGAGTAAAGCTCCCTCTACACTGTCCCCCATCAAACACTCCCAGGACAGCTACAGCACGGGGTTAGATACAGAGTAAAGCTCCCTCTGCACTGTCCCCCATCAAACACTCCCAGGACAGATACAGCACAGGATTAGATACAGAGAAAAGCTCCCTTGACACTGTCCCCCCATCAAACACTCCCAGGACAGGTACAGCACGGGGTTAGATACAGAGTAAAGCTCCCTCTACACTGTCCCCATCAAACACTCCCAGGACAGGTACAGCACGGGGTTAAATACAGTGTAAAGCTCCCTCCACACTGTAACCATTAAACACTCCCAGAACAGGTACAGCACGTGGTTAGATACAGAGTAAAGCTCCCTCTACACTGTCCCCATCAAACACTCCCAGGACAGGTACAGCACGGGGTTAGATACAGAGTAAAGCTCGCTCTACACTCTCCCCCATCAAACACTCCCAGGACAGCTACAGCACGGGGTTAGATACAGAGTAAAGCTCCCTCTACACTGTCTCCCATCAAACACTCCCAGGCCAGGTACAGCACAGGGTTAGATACAGAGTAAAGCTCCCTCTACACTGCCCCCCATCAAATACTCCCAGGACAGCTACAGCACGGGGTTAGATACAGAGTAAAGTGCCCTCTACACTGTCTCCCATCAAACACTCCCAGGACAGGTACAGCACAGGGTTAGATACAGAGTAAAGCTCCCTCTACACTGTCCCTCATCAAACACTCCCAGGACAGGTACAGCACGGGGTTAGATACAGAGTAAAGCTCCCTCTACACTGTCCCTCATCAAACACTCCCAGGACAGGTACAGCACAGGGTTAGATACAGAGTAAAGCTCCCTCTACACTGTCCCCCATCAAACACTCCCAGGACAGCTACAGCACGGGGTTAGATACAGAGTAAAGCGCCCTCTACACTGTCTCCCATCAAACACTCCCAGGACAGATACAGCACGGGGTTAGATACAGAGTAAAGCTCCCTCTGCACTGTCCCCATCAAACAGCTAGGGTGTAGAGAAAGATCAACTTAATATTAGATTTGATTTATTATTGTCACATGTATTGGGATACAGTGAAAAGTATTGTTTCTTGCGCGCTATGCAGACAAAGCATACCGTTCATAGAGTACATGGGGAGAAGGAAAGGAGAGGGTGCAGAATGTAGAGTTACAGTCACAGCTAGGGTGCAGAGAAAGATCAACTTAATGCGAGGTAGGTCCATTCAGAAGTCTGACAGCAGCAGGGAAGAAGCTGTTCTTGAGTTGGTTGGTACGTGACCTCAGACTTTTGTACCTTTTTCCCGACGGAAGAAGGTGGAAGAGAGAATGTCCAGGGTGTGTGGGGGTCCTTAATTATGCTGGCTGCTTTTCCCGAGGCAGCGGGAAGTGTAGACGGAGTCAATGGATGGGAGGTTGGTTTGCGTGATGGGACTGGGCTACATTCACGATCTTTTGTCGTTCCTTGCGGTCTTGGGCAGAGCAGGAGCCCCATACCAAGCTGTGATACAACCAGAAAGGATGCTTTCTATGGTGCATCTGTAAAAGTTGGTGAGAGTCGTAGCGGACATGCCAAATTTCCTTAGCCTCCTGAGAAAGTAGAGGCGTTGGTGGGGCTTTCTTAACTATAGTGTCAGCGTGGGGGGACCAGGACAGGTTGTTGGTGATCTGGGCACCTAAAAACTTGAAGCTCTCGACCCTTTCCACTTTATCCCCGAGGGTGGTGGGTGCCTGGAACTCGCTGCCGGGGGAGGTAGTGGAAGCAGATACGATGGTGAGTTTTAAGGGGCGTCTTGACAAATACATGAATAGGATGGGAATAGAGGGATATGGTCCCCGGAAGGGTAGGGGGTTTTAGTTCAGACGGGCAGCATGGTCGGTGCAGGCTTGGAGGGCCGAAGGGCCTGTTCCTGTGCTGTAATGTTCTTTGTAACTTGTCCTTTGTTCTTCAGCCTGGATTACTAGGCCTCTGAATATTATAACCACAGTGTAAGCCGCAATCCCCGCAACGCGATTCCCCAGCTAAGCCTGGAGGGTTACTCCAATCCCATTCCCCCCCACCCATCCTTTCACCCGCAGTTGCCGAAGCTACGGTCCGCACTTTGCCAGTGCCGCAGCGCCGCTGGGGAGCCTTGCGTCCCCGCGGTGTGACTGCAGGAGACCTTTCATCGCTAATTAAACGTCAATCACCGGGGCTCGTTTGAAAACTGTCTTCTTTTTTCTCAGTTGAAGAAGAGAGAAAAATAATCTCTTTCCCCCGTCTGTGTTCAGAGCTGTCAAAGTGTCACTAATTACCGCAGTGGACGTTTGAAGGCTTCCGGGGCTGAATGTAGGCCGGCAGGCTTTGGGGCCTAGTCTCTGAGGCAGCCGGGCCCTGCTGTTACCGGCTTTGGATTGTTTTTTAGAATGTCCCCATGGGACGGACATGTCACTGGCAATTAAGGCCTGGATTATTTCCTCACCCTGATTGCCCTTGAGAAGGTGATGGCAAGTCACTCTCTCAAACCTCACCAGTCCATGTTGCGAAGGGAATCCCCCGATAGAGACTGAAATCCGGGCAAACATGCGAATTATAGGGGCAGTTGTAAGGCCACTCAGCTCTTCGACCCAGTACCCAGGTTTAATTTATTCATTCGGGTCGCAAGATTAAGAAAATTCGGCATGTCCGCTACGACTCTCACCAACTTTTACAGATGCACCATAGAAAGCATCCTTTCTGGTTGTATCACAGCTTGGTATGGGGCTCCTGCTCTGCCCAAGACCGCAAGAAACTACAAAGGGCCGTGAATGTAGCCCAATCCATCACGCAAACCCAGCCTCCCATCCATTGACTCTGTCTACACTTCCCGCTGCCTCGGGGAAAAGCAGCCGGCATAATCAAGGACCCCCACGCACCCCGGACATTCTCTCTTCCACCTTCTTCCGTCGGGAAAAAGATACAAAAGTCTGAGGTCACGTACCGACCGACTCAAGAACAGCTTCTTCCCTGCTGCTGTCAGACTTTTGAATGGACCTACCTCGCATTAAGCTGATCTTTCTCTACATCCTAGCTATGACTGTAACACTACATTCTGCACCCTCTCCTTTCCTTCTCTATGAACAGTATGCTTTGTATAGCGCGCAAGAAACAATACTTTTCACTCGATGTTAATACAGGTGACAGTGATAAATCAAATCAAATCAAATCAAAGTGGGCTTACATTAACACTGCAATGAAGTTACTGTGAAAATCCCCCAGTCGCCACACTCTGGCGCCTGTTCGGGTACACTGAGGGAGAACTTAACACGGCCAATGCACCCTAACCAGCACGTTTTTTGGACTGTGGGAGGAAACCGGAGGAAACTCATGCAGACCACGGGGGGAGAATGTGCAGACTCCGCACAGATAAAGTTTAAAGTTTATTTATTAGTGTCACAAGTAGGCTTATCTTAACACCGCAATGAAGTCACTGTTGAATTCACCTAGTCGCCACACCCCGCTGCCTGTTCGGGTAACACTGAGGGAGAATTTGGCACGGCCAATCCACCCTAACCAGCACGTCTTTCAGACTGTGGGAGGAAACCCACGGGGAGAATCCGCAGACAGTGACCCGAGCCGGGAATCGAACCCGAGCCCCTGGCACTGTGAGGCACCTGCTATTCAATACACCGGGGTGAGGGGGAGAACCTCCCTGGGCAATTAATCCAGAAACTCAGCTAATGTTCTGGGGGACCCGGGTTCGAGTCCCCGCCACGGCAGACGGTGGAATTTGAACTCAATAAAAAATATCTGGAATTAAGAATCTACTGATGTCGGAAAAACCCATCTGGTTCCCTTTAGGGAAGGAAATCTGCCGTCCTTACCCCGGTCTGGCCTACATGTGACTCCAGAGCCACAGCCAATGTGGTTGACTCTCAACTGCCCTCCAAGGGGCAACTAGGGATGGGCAATAAATGCTGGGCCCAGCCAGCGACGCCCGTGTCCCACGGATGAATTTTAAAAATATATACATTAATGATCTAGAAGAGGGATCTAAATGTATTATCTTCAGATTTGCAGATGACACAAAGGTGGGGGGGGGGGGGGGGGGGGAGGTTGAGCTGTGAGAGGGACATAGAGACGGTTCAGCGTGATCTGGACAAGTTGAGTGAGTGGGGCAAATGTAGTATAACATGGATAAGTGTGAGGTTATGGTAAAATGGTAAAAAATTTAAATGGTAAAAAATTGCAGCATGCTGCTGTGCAGAGGGACCTGGGTGTCCTTGTGCAGGAATCTCAAGGAGTTGGTTTGCAGGTGCAGCAGGTAATTAAGAAGGCAAATGGAATTTTGTCCTTCATTGCGAGAGGGATGGAGTTTAAAAACAGCGAGGTTATGTTGCAGCTGTATAAGGTGCTGGTGAGGCCACACCTGGAGTACTGTGTACAGTTTTGGTCTCCTTACTTGAGAAAGGATATACTGGCACTGGAGGGGATGCAGAGGAGATTCATTAGGTTGGTTCTGGAGTTGAGGGGGTTGGCTTAGGAGGAGAGACTGAGTAGACTGGGACGATACTCGTTGCAATTCAGAAGAATGAGGGGAGATCTTATAGAAACATATAAGATTATGAAGGGAATAGGTAAGATAGAAGCAGGGAGGTTGTTTCCACTGGCGGGTGAAACTAGAACTAGGGGGCATGGCCTCAAAATAAGGAGGGAGCAGATTTAGGTCTGAGTTGAGGAGGAACTTCTTCACACAAAGGGTTGTGAATCTGTGGAATTCCCTGCCCAGTTAAGGCTACCTCATTGAATGTTTTTAAGGCAAGGATAGATAGATTTTAAACAGTAAAGGAATTAAGGGGAGCGGGCGGGTAAGTGGAACTGAGTCCACGAAGAGATCAGCCATGATCTTATTGAATGGCGGAGCAGGCTCGAGGGGCCAGATGGCCTACTCCTGCTCCTAGTTCTTATGTTCTTGTCCACTTGGGTAGCAAAAACAGGAAGGCAGATCATTACCCTGGTCTGGCCTCCATGTGACTCCAGAGCCACAGCAATGTGGTTGACTCTCAACTGCCCTCCAAGGGGCAACTAGGGATGGGCAATAAATGCTGGGCCCAGCCAGCGACGCCCATGTCCCAGGAATGAATAAAAAGATAAGCAAGAGTGAAGCCGCTTTATTACTGAGAGAAAGGGAAGGTTAAGTGGCATCTGGAGCAGTTTATCAAGATTATGATAGGTTCTGGAAGATCAATAATGATGTATTGTTGGCAAATTTGCAGAAATGTACGGGGATGACTATATTTCTCTCAGGTTGATCGACTGCCTGTGCGGGATTCGGAAAACTCTTTCTTCAGAGCAAGGCGGAGATTAGGACTTCATCCAAAGGCGAATGGGAGAAGGGTTTGAAAAAATAAGGGCTCTTTTCTAGGCTGTCATTCTGGGCCTTCAGAGTTTTGATAGGCAGAGGGATCTGGGTGTACAGATACACAGGTCACACTGAAAGTGGCAACACAGGTGGAGTGGGGAGAGATACAAAGGGTCCAGAGGGGAAATTATTTTACAGTAAGAAGTTTAACAACACCAGGTTAAAGTCCAACAGGTTTATTTGGTAGCAAAAGCCACACAAGCTTTCGGAGCCCCAAGCCCCTTCTTCAGGTGAGTGGGAATTGTGTTCACAAACAGGGCATATAAAGACACAAACTCAATTTACATGAATAATGGTTGGAATGCGAATACTTACAACTAATCAAGTCTTTAAGATACAGACAATGTGAGTGGAGTGGGCATTAAGACAGGTTAAAGAGATGTGTATTGTCTCCAGACACTCCATTTCGTTAGAGAGAAGGTGAAGAGGTGACTTAATAGAGGCATACAAGATGATCAGAGGATTAGATAGGTTGGATAGTGAGAGCCTTTTTCCTCGGATGGTGATGGCTAGCACGAGGGGACATAGCTTTAAATTGAGGGGTGAGAGATATAGGACAGATGTTAGAGGTAGGTTCTTTACTCAGAGAGTAGTAAGGGCGTGGAATGCCCTGCCTGCAGCAGTAGTGGACTCGCCAACATTAAGAGCATTCAAATGGTTATTGGATAAACATATGGATGATATTGGAATAGTGTAGATTAGAGGGGCTTTAGATTGGTTCCACTGGTCGGCGCAACATCAAGGGCCGAAGGGCCTGTACTGCGCTGTAATGTTCTATGTTCTATGCTCTATACATTGTCTGTATCTTAAAGACTTGATTAGCTGTAAGTATTCGCATTCCAACCATTATTCATGTAAATTGAGTCTGTGTCTTTATATGCCCTGTTTGTGAACAGAATTCCCACTCACCTGAAGAAGGGGCTTGGGGCTCCGAAAGCTTGTGTGGCTTTTGCTACCAAATAAACCTGTTGGACTTTAACCTGGTGTTGTTAAACTTCTTACTGTGTTTACCCCAATCCAACGCCGGCATCGCCACATCGAAATTATTTCACACAGAGGGTGGTGAGTGTCTGGAACGAGCTGCCAGAGGCAGGAGTAGAGGCGGGTACAATTTTGTCTTTTAAAAAGCTTTTACATGGGTAAGAGGGGTATAGAGGGATATGGGCCAAACGCGGGCAATTGGGACGAGCTTCGGGGTAAATTTGGGCGGCATGGACAAGTTGGGCCGAAGGGCCTGTTTCTATTCGGTAAACCTCTTTGGCTCTTCAGGCGGAAAGGTAGTCAACAGGGCATACGGCATGCTTGCCTTCATCGGCCGGGGCATTGAGTTTAAAAATTGGCAAGTCATGTTCTAAAGTTTATTTATTAGTGTCACAAGTTGGCTTACATTAACACTGCAATGAAGTTACTGTGAAAATCCCCCAGTCGCCACACTCCGGCGCCTGTTCGGGTAACACTGAGAGAGAATTTAGCATGGCCAATGCATCTAACCAGCTTGTCTTTGGACTGTGGGAGGAAACCGGAGCACCCGGAGGAAACCCACGCAGACACGTGGGGAGAACGTGCAGACTCTGCACAGACAGTGACCCGAGCCGGGAATCGAACCCGGGTCCCTGACACTGTGCGGCGCAGGGCTAACCCACTGTGCCACCAGCTTTTTTAGCATCTTAGTTAAGCCGCACTTGGAATGCAGTGTTCAATTCTGGTCGCCACACTACCAGAAGGATGTGGAGGCTTTGGAGAGGGTACTGAAAAGATTTACCAGGATGTTGCCTGGTATGGAGGGCATTAGAACAAAGAACATAGAACAGTACAGCACAGTACAGGCCCTTCGGCCCTCGATTTTGTGCCGAGCTTTGTCCGAAACCGAGATCAAGCTATCCCACTCCTTGGTGTGCTCCATGTGCCTATCCAATAACCGCTTGAAAGTTCCTAAAGTGTCTGACTTCACTATCACTGCAGGCAGTCCATTCCACACCCCAACCACTCTCTGAGTAAAGAACCTGCCTTGGACATCCCTCCTATATCTCCCACCATGAACCCTATAGTTATGCCCCCGAGTAACAGCTACATCCACCCGAGGAAATAGTCTTTTAACGTTCACTCGATCTATCCCCCTCATCATCTTATAAACCTCTATTAAGTCGCCTCTCAACCTCCTCCGCTCTGAAGAGAACAGCCCGAGCTCCCTCAACCTTTCCTCATAAGACCTACCCTCCAAACCAGGAAGCATCCTGGTAAATCTCCTTTGCACTCTTTCCAGCGCTTCCACATCCTTCTTATAGTGAATAGAACATCAGCTATGAGGAGAGGGTGGATAAACTTGGTTTGTTCTCACTGGAACGACGGAGGTTGAGGGGAGACCTAATAGAAGTCTACAAGATTATGAGAGGCACGGACAGAGTGGATAGTCAGAAGCTTTTTCCCAGGGTGGAAGAGTCAATTACTAGGGGGCCTCGGTCGAAGGTGCGAGGGGCAAGGTTTAAAGGAGATGTACGAGGCAAGTTTTTTACACAGAGGGTGGTGGGTGCCTGGAACTCGCTGCCGGGGGAGGTAGTGGAAGCGGATACGGTAGTGAGTTTTAAGGGGCGTCTGGACAAATACATGAATAGGATGGGAATAGAGGGATATGGTCCCCGGAAGGGTAGGGGGTTTTAGTTCAGTCAGGCAGCATGGTCGGTGCAGGCTTGGAGGGCCGAAGGGCCTGTTCCTGTGCTGTAATTTTCTTTGTGCTTTGTTCTTTGTTCCAGACACCCCAAATTGAATAAACTACGTTTCTCTTGCAATCCCAGAGGGTAGGCTGTGAGAACCCCACCCAAATATCCCCGAGGAACCCAATGCCTGAATTTTCTTCCCATTTTTTCCACGGGAAGAAGGCCCTCGCAGTTATTGCCCGTCCGTAACTGCCTACTCAAACTGAACGTTTCACTTGGCCCATTTCAGAGGGGGGCAAGTTAAGAGATGACCACATTACTGTATGTGTGGGGGCGGAGGGGCGGTTTGGACTCACAGGGAGGCCAGACCGGGGTAAGGACGGCATGGTGGCACAGTGGGTTAGCGCTGCTGCCTCACAGCTCCAGGAACCCGGGTTCGATTCCAGCCTCGGGTCACTGTCTGTGTGGAGTCAGCACGTTCTCCCTGTGTCTGCGTGGGTTTCCCCCGGGTGCTCCGGTTTCCTCCCACAGTCCAAAGATGTGTGGGTTAGGTTGATTGGCCATGCTAAATTGCCCCTTAGTGTCCCAAGATGTGCAGGTTAGGTGGACTGGCCATGCTAAATTGTCCCTTAGTATCCAAAGATGTGCAGGTTAGGTGGATTGACCATGCTAAATTGCCCCTTAGTGTCCAAAGATTTGGAGGTTAGATGGATTGGCCATGCTAAATTGCCCCTTAGTGTCCAAAGATGTGCAGGTTAGGTGGATTGACCATGCTAAATTGCCCCTTAGTGTCCAAAGATGTGCAGGTTAGATGGATTGGCCATGCTAAATTGCCCCTTAGTGTCCAAAGATGTGCAGGTTAGATGGATTGGCCATGTTAAATTGCCCCTGAGTGTCCAAAGATGTGCAGGTTAGGTGGATTGGCCATGCTAAATTGCCCCTTAGTGTCCAAAGATGTGCAGGTTAGATGGATTGGCCATGTTAAATTGCCCCTGAGTGTCCAAAGATGTGCAGGTTAGGTGGATTGGCCATGCTAAATTGCCCCTTAGTGTCCAAAGATGTGCAGGTTAGGTGGATTGGCCATGCTAAATTGCCCCTTAGTGTCAGGGGAACGAGCAGGGTAAATATGTGGGGTTACGGGGTTAGGGTGGGACTGTTGACATTGCAGATATGATGGGCTGAATGGCCTCCTTCTGCACTGCAGGGATTCCATGATTCTATTTCCTTCCTGAAGGGGGACATTGGTAAATCCCAGATAGGCAATCGGCGATCATTGCCATGGCTACCATGGACTGAGACCAATCCCCAATTGCAACTGCAATGAATATATTTTATTGATTGGATTCAAATTCCCATGATGGCTACCGTGGTTGGATTTGGACCCATGTCCCCCTCCCCGCCACCCCCCACAGCCCCAGAGTGTCAACCTGGGGCCTGTGGATTATTGGACCAGTGTGGAGCACGGGGAGGGGGGACCGAGCAACCCCGAGGCCTCATCGCTCTGCCTGATCACTAGGCCCAGGAACCCCTAGCAACCCTGAGGCCTAATCAACAGGCCTGACCGCTAGGCTCAGCGATCCCTAGCAACCCTGAGGCCTAATCAACAGGCCTGATCGGTAGGCCCAGTGATTCCCTAGCAACACCGGGGCCTAATCACTGATGCACCATCAATCGAGCAAAGACTAGTTTGTATGCAAGAACAAATAGGCTTTTATTAGCAAAAGACTTGGAGCACACCCATGCCGATGAACTGGTCCAGACTGAGGCAGGGGGATGGGGAGCAGTCGCCTTTATACCTGGATCAGGGGGGGAAGGAGTCTCGGGTAGGGCCAGCAGGGATGTGTCCAGGCATGTCACATATACAGGTAATAAGCTAACAGTGGTTTACCACAATCACTAGGTCTGATCTCTCGGCCCAGTGATCCCTAGCAACTCCGAGCCTATTTGCTCGGCCTGATCGCTAGGCCCAAGAATCCCAAGCAACCTGAGGCTTAATTGCTGGGCCTGATCGCTAGGTGCAGGAACCCCTCGCAACCCTGAGGCCTAATCGCTAGGCCCAGTGATCCCGAGCAACCCCGCGGCCTAATCATGAGGCCTGACTGCGAGGCCCAGGAAATCCTAGCAACCCTGAGGCCTAATCGCTCGGCCTAACCGCGAGGCCCAGTGATCCCAAGCAACCCTGAGGCCTTATCGCTAGGCCTGACCGCTAGGCCCAGGGATCCCTGGCAACCGCACGACGCCAATGGCCTCCCTCAGCGGGGACTTCAACGCACGGGCGGATCCGGCCTAGAATGGGACAAAAGAAAAGATGGCGGGATGGAGAAATAAGAATAGGAATACTGGCCCCAAAGGCCCTTTCCTTTCCCCCGCGCCCCTGCCCACCTTTCAGGGATTGGCGAGCGGTGGGAATGGGAGGACGCGCACGGAGGATGTAAGGCTCACCTTCTCCTTACCCGCCTCCCCCCCGCTTTAACACTCCATCTCTGGGATCCGCCAACCAGCTCAGGCCCAGCGAAAGGAAATAATTATTCCAATTGAATCTCTGCATTGTAAAGACAAGGACACAATACGCGGAGAGGCCGCGTGTTATTAAATAAGTGAATTAAGTTTCCCCTTCACAATGGAACATTTCTGATTAAGAATTAGATCTGGCTTTATTGAATTAGGATTCTATTTAAATGACTATCAGCGGCGGGGAGACTACTTAACTGGTACCTTAGCCTGAGTGCCTGTGGGTTAGCGTTTAAGCAAAGGCTGTTACGAAAAGCTTAATTATCCTCGCTATTCATTTCTTCAGGAAAAAGAACGACGCAGGGTTTTATCAGGCAGGTAATAATAAAACCAACACTATTTCAGCTCGGCTCCACGATATCCAAGATAACAAACACGCCACCCGCAAACTGGGCCCCGGTTATTTCAATTAGCCCAGTTCAAAGGTCAGGCGGGAAGCGGTGACCCAATGAACAAGCACGGATTGGCGCCTGATGGGAATGGGAAAGAGGGAGTGTTTGGTGAGAGAGTGTAGAGGGAGCTTTACTCTGTATCTAACCTCGTGCTGGACCTGTCCTGGGAGTGTTTGATGGGGGACAGTGTAGAGGGAGCTTTACTCTGTATCTAACCCCGTGCTGTACCTGTCCTGGGAGTGTTTGATGGGGACAGTGTAGAGGGAGCTTTACTCTGTATCTAACCCCGTGCTGTACCTGTCCTGGGAGTGTTTGATGGGGGACAGTGTAGAGGGAGCTTTACTCTGTATCTAACCCCGTGCTGTACCTGTCCTGGGAGTGTTTGATGGGGACAGTGTAGAGGGAGCTTTACTCTGTATCTAACCCCGTGCTGTACCTGTCCTGGGAGTGTTTGATGGGGGACAGTGTAGAGGGAGCTTTACTCTGTATCTAACCCCGTGCTGTACCTGTCCTGGGAGTGTTTGATGGGGACAGTGTAGAGGGAGCTTTACTCTGTATCTAACCCCGTGCTGTACCTGTCCTGGGAGTGTTTGATGGGGGACAGTGTAGAGGGAGCTTTACTCTGTATCTAACCCCGTGCTGTACCTGTCCTGGGAGTGTTTGATGGGGACAGTGTAGAGGGAGCTTTACTCTGTATCTAACCCCGTGCTGTACCTGTCCTGGGAGTGTTTGATGGGGGACAGTGTAGAGGGAGCTTTACTCTGTATCTAACCCCGTGCTGTACCTGTCCTGGGAGTGTTTGATGGGGGACAGTGTAGAGGGAGCTTTACTCTGTATCTAACCCCGTGCTGTACCTGTCCTGGGAGTGTTTGATGGGGGACAGTGTAGAGGGATCTTTACTCTGTATCTAACCCTGTGCTGTACCTGACCTGGGAGTGTTTGATGGGGCACAGTGTCGAGGGAGCTTTACTCTGTATCGAACCCCGTGCTGGACCTGTCCTGGGAGTGTTTGATGGGGACAGTGTAGGGGAAGTTTTACTCTGTATCTCACCCCGTGCTGTACCTGTCCTGGGAGTGTTTGATGGGGACAGTGTGGAGGGAGCTTTACTCTGTGTCGAACCCCACGCTGCCCCAGTCCTGGGTGTGTTTGATGGGGACAGTGTCGAACATAGAAAAATTACAGCACAAACGGGCCCTTCGGCCCACAAGTTGCGCCGGTCATGTCCCTACCTACCTAGGCTTATATATAGGCTTACCTATAACCCTCAATCCTATTAAGTCCCATGTACTCATCCAGAAGTCTCTTAAAAGACCCTATCGTGTTTGCCTCCCCCACCTCTGACGGCCGCCGATTCCACTCGCCCACCACCCTCTGAGTGAAAAACTTACCCCTGACATCTCCTCTGTACCTACTCCCCAGCACCTTAAACCTGTGTCCTCTCGTAGCAGCCATTTCAGCCCTGGGAAAAAGTCACCTAGAATCCACCCGATCTCTACCTCTCAATATCTTGTACACCTCTATCAGGTCACCTCTCATCCTTCGTCTCTCCAAGGAGAAAAGACTGAGCTCCCTCAGCCTATCCTCATAAGGCATGCCAACCAATCCAGGCAATGTCCTTGTAAATCTCCTCTGCACCCTTTCTATCATTTCCACATTCCTCCTGTAATGAGGCGACCAGAACTGAGCACAGTACTCCAAGTGGGGTATGACGAGGGTCTTATAAAGCTGCATCATTATCTCTCGACTCCTGAACTCAATCCCTCGATTGATAAAGGCCAGCACACCATATGCCTTCTTAACCACCTCCTCTACCTGCGAGGCCGATTTAAGAGTCCTATGGAACCGGACCCCAAGGTCCTTCTGACCCTCTACACTGCTAAGTGTCTTACCCTTGATATTATACTCCTTCATCCCATTTGACCTGCCAAAATGGACCACTACACATTTATCCGGGTTGAAGTCCATCTGCCACTTCTCCGCCCAGTCTTGCATCCTATCTATGTCACGCTGCAGCTTCTGACATCCCTCCAACCTATCCACAACACCACCAACCTTCGTGTCGTCGGCAAACTTACCAACCCATCCCTCCGCTTCCTCATCCAGGGCATTTATGAAAATGACAAACAGCAAGGGTCCCAGAACAGATCCCTGGGGCACTCCACTGGTGACCGACCTCCATTTAGAAAAAGACCCGTCTACAACCACTCTCTGCCTTCTGCAGGCAAGCCAGTTCTGGATCCACAAGGCAACAGCCCCTTGGATCCCATGCCCTCTCACTTTCTCGAGAAGTCTTGCATGGGGGACCTTATCGAACGCCTTGCTGAAGTCCATGTAAACCACATCCATCGCTTTCCCTTCGTCAATGTGTTTAGTCACATTTTCAAAGAACTCGTAAGGCACGATTTGCCTTTGACAAAGCCGTGCTTTGTCAAAGGTGGGACCTTTACTCTGTATCTAACCCCGTGCTGTACCTGTCCTGGGAGTGTTTGATGGGGGACAGTGTAGAGGGAGCTTTACTCTGTATCTAACCCCGTGCTGTACCTGTCCTGGGAGTGTTTGATGGGGACAGTGTAGAGGGAGCTTTACTCTGTATCTAACCCCGTGCTGTACCTGTCCCGGGAGTGTTTGATGGGAGACAGTGTAGAGGGAGCTTTACTCTGTATCTAACCCCATGCAGTACCTGTCCTGGGAGTCTTTGATGGGGGACAGTGTAGAGAGAACTTTACTCTATATCTAACCCCGTGCTGTACCTGTCCTGGGAGTGTTTGATGGGGGACAGTGGAGAGGGAGCTTTACTCTGTATTTAACCCCCGTGCTGTACCTGTCCTGGGAATGTTTGATGGGGAACAGTGTAGAGGGAGCTTTACTCTGTATCTAACCCCGTGCTGTACCTGTCCTGGGAGTGTTTGATGTGGGACAGTGGAGAGGGAGCTGTACTCTGTATCTAACCCCGTGCTGTAACTGTCCTGGGAATGTTTGATGGGGAACTGTGTAGAGGGAGCTTTACTCTGTATCTAACCCCGTGCTGTACCTGTCCTGGGAGTGTTTGATGGGGACAGTGTAGAGGGAGATTTACTCCGTATCTCACCCTGGGCTGTACCTGTCCTGGGAATGTTTGATGGGGACAGTGTAGAGGGAGCATTACTCTGTATCTAACCCCGTGCTGTACCTGTCCTGGGAGTGTTTGATGGGGACAGTGCAGAGGGAGCTTTACTCTCTATCTAACCCCGTGTTGTACCTGCCCCGGGAGTGTTTGATGTGGGACACTGTAGAGGGAGCTTTACTCTGTATCTAACCCTGTGCTGTAACTATCCTGCGAGTGTTTGGTGAGGGACAGTGGAGAGGGAGCTTTACTCTGTATCTAACCCCGTGCTGTACCTGTCCTGGGAGTGTTTGATGGGGACAGTGTAGAGGGAGCTTTACTCTGTATCTAACCCCGTGCTGTACCTGTCCTGGGAGTGTTTGATGGGGGACAGTGTGGATGGAGCTTTCCTCTGTATCTAACCCCGTGCTGTCCCTCTCCTTGCAGTGTCTGATGGAAGACAGTGTAGAGGGAGCTTTACTCTGTATCTAACCCCATGCTGTACCTGTCCTGGGAGTGTTTGATGGGGACAGTGTAGAGGGACCTTTACTCTGTATCTAACCCCGTGCTGTACCTGTCCTGGGAGTGTTTGATGGGGACAGTGTAGAGGGACCTTTACTCTGTATCTAACCCCGTGCTGTACCTGTCCTGGGAGTGTTTGATGGGGACAGTGTAGAGGGAGCTTTACTCTGTATCTAACCCCGTGCTGTACCTGTCCTGGGAGTGTTTGATGGGGGACAGTGTAGAGGGAGCTTTACTCTGTATCTAACCCCGTGCTGTACCTGTCCTGGGAGTGTTTGATGGGGACAGTGTAGAGGGAGCTTTACTCTGTATCTAACCCCGTGCTGTACCTGTCCCGGGAGTGTTTGATGGGAGACAGTGTAGAGGGAGCTTTACTCTGTATCTAACCCCATGCAGTACCTGTCCTGGGAGTCTTTGATGGGGGACAGTGTAGAGAGAACTTTACTCTATATCTAACCCCGTGCTGTACCTGTCCTGGGAGTGTTTGATGGGGGACAGTGGAGAGGGAGCTTTACTCTGTATTTAACCCCCGTGCTGTACCTGTCCTGGGAATGTTTGATGGGGAACAGTGTAGAGGGAGCTTTACTCTGTATCTAACCCCGTGCTGTACCTGTCCTGGGAGTGTTTGATGTGGGACAGTGGAGAGGGAGCTGTACTCTGTATCTAACCCCGTGCTGTAACTGTCCTGGGAATGTTTGATGGGGAACTGTGTAGAGGGAGCTTTACTCTGTATCTAACCCCGTGCTGTACCTGTCCTGGGAGTGTTTGATGGGGACAGTGTAGAGGGAGATTTACTCCGTATCTCACCCTGGGCTGTACCTGTCCTGGGAATGTTTGATGGGGACAGTGTAGAGGGAGCATTACTCTGTATCTAACCCCGTGCTGTACCTGTCCTGGGAGTGTTTGATGGGGACAGTGCAGAGGGAGCTTTACTCTCTATCTAACCCCGTGTTGTACCTGCCCCGGGAGTGTTTGATGTGGGACACTGTAGAGGGAGCTTTACTCTGTATCTAACCCTGTGCTGTAACTATCCTGCGAGTGTTTGGTGAGGGACAGTGGAGAGGGAGCTTTACTCTGTATCTAACCCCGTGCTGTACCTGTCCTGGGAGTGTTTGATGGGGACAGTGTAGAGGGAGCTTTACTCTGTATCTAACCCCGTGCTGTACCTGTCCTGGGAGTGTTTGATGGGGGACAGTGTGGATGGAGCTTTCCTCTGTATCTAACCCCGTGCTGTCCCTCTCCTTGCAGTGTCTGATGGAAGACAGTGTAGAGGGAGCTTTACTCTGTATCTAACCCCATGCTGTACCTGTCCTGGGAATGTTTGATGGGGACAGTGTAGAGGGAGCATTACTCTGTATCTAACCCCGTGCTGTACCTGTCCTGGGAGTGTATGATGGGGGACAGTGGAGAGGGAGCTTTACTCTGTATCTAACCCCGTGCTGTACCTGTCCCGGGAGTGTTTGATGTGGGACACTGTCGAGGGAGCTTTACTCTGTATTTAACCCCGTGCTGTACCTGTCCTGGGAGTGTTTGATGGGGACAGTGTAAAGGGAGCTTTACTCTGTATCTAACCCCGTGCTGTACCTGTCTTGGGAGTGTTTGATGGGGACAGTGTAAAGGGAGCTTTACTCTGTATCTAACCCCGTGCTGTACCTGTCCTGGGAGTGTTTGATGGGGGACAGTGTAGAGGGAGCTTTACTCTTTATCTAACCCTGTGCTGTCCCTGTCCTGGGAGTGTTTGATGGGGACAGTGTAGAGGGAGCTTTACTCTGTATCTAACCCTGTGCTGTACCTGTCCTGGGAGTGTTTGATGGCGGACAGTGTCGAGGGAGCTTTACTCTGTATCTAACCCGGTGCTGTACCAGTCCTGGGAATGTTTGACGGAAGACAGTGTTGAGGGAGCTTTACTCTGCATCTAACACCATGCTGTACCTGTCCTGGGAATGTTTGATGGGGACAGTGTCGAGGGAGCTTTACTCTGTATCTAACCCTGTGCTCTACTGTCCTTGGAGTGTTTGATGGGGACAGTGCAGAGGGAGCTTTACTCTGTATCTAACCCCGTGCTGAACCTGTTCTGGGAGTGTTTGGTGGGGACAGTCTAGAGGGAGCTTTACTCTGTATCTAACCCCGTGCTGTACCTGTCCTGCGAGTGTTTGGTGAGGGATAGTGTAGGGGGAGCTTTACTCTGTGCCTAACCCTGTGCTGTACCTGTCCTGGGAGTGTTTGATGGGGGGACAGTGTAGAGGGAGCTTTACTCTGTATCTAACCCCGTGCTGTACCTGTCCTGGGAGTGTTTGATGGGGACAGTGTAGAGGGAGCTTTACTCTGTATCTAACCTCCTTCTGTAGCTGTCTGGGAGTCTTTGATGGGGGACAGTGTGGAGGGAGTTTTACTCTGTATCTAACACCGTGCTGGACCGGCCGTGAGAATGTTTGATGGAAGACAGTGTAGAGGGAGCTTTACTCTGTATCTAACCCCGTGCTGTACCTGTCCTGGGAGTGTTTGATGGGGACAGTGTAAAGGGAGCTTTACTCTGTATCTAACCCCGTTCTGTACCTGTCCTGGGAGTGTTTGATGGGGGACAGTGGAGAGGGAGCTTTACTCTCTATCTAACCCCGTGCTGTACCTGTCCTGGGAGTGTTTGATGGGGGACAGTGTAGAGGGAGCTTTACTCTGTATCTAACCCTGTGCTGTACCTGTCCTGGGAGTGTTTGACGGGGGACAGTGTAGAGGGAGCTTTACTCTGTATCTAACCCCGTGCTGTACCTGACCTGGGAGTGTTTGATGGGGCACAGTGTAGAGGGAGCTTTACTCTATATATAACCCTGTGCTGTACCTGTCCTGGGAGTGTTTGACGGGGACAGTGTAGAGGGAGCTTTATTCTGTATCTAACCCCGTGCTGTACCTGTCCTGGGAGTGTTTGATGGGGACAGTGTAGGGGAAGTTTTACTCTGTATCTAACAACGTGCTGTACCTGTCCTGCGAGTGTTTGGTGAGGGACAGAGTAGGGGGATCTTTACTCTGTATCTAACCCCGTGCTGTACCTGTCCTGGGAGTCTTTGATGGGGACAGTGGAGAGGGAGCTTTACTCTGGATCTAACCCCGTGCCGTACCTATCCTGGGGACACTGAATCCAGTACTAAGGGAGTGCTGTGTTGTCAAAGGTGCCATCATGTGGAAGGGACCTTCAACCTCCGAGTCCCACGTATCCTTCTAGGTGGTAGAGGTGGTGGGTTTGGAAGGTGCTGTCGAAGGAGCCTTGGCGAGTGGTTGCATTGCTCCTTGTAGATGGTACACACTGCTGCCACTGTGCGTCAGTGGTGGAGGGAGCGAGTGTTTGTGGTTAGCGTGTCGATCGAGCGGGGCTGCTTTGTCCTGGATGGTGTTGAGCTTCTCGAGTGTTGTTGGGAGCCGCACTCATCCAGGCAAGTGGAGAGTATTCCATCGCACTCCTGACTTGTGTCCTTGTAGATGGTGGACAGGCTTTGGGGGGGAGTCAGGAGGTGAGTTACTCTCCGCAGGATTCCCAGTGGACAGGCTTTGGGGGGAGTCAGGAGGTGAGTTACTCTCCGCAGGATTCCCAGTGGACAGGCTTTGGGGGGAGTCAGGAGGTGAGTTACTCTCCGCAGGATTCCCAGCCTCTGACCTGCTCTGGTAGCCTCAGTGTTTATCTGGCTGGGTCCAGTTCAGTTTCTGGTCAGTGGTAACCCCCAGGATGTTGACGGTGGGGGAGGGGGGTTCAGCGATGGGAATTCCATTGAATGTCAAGGGGGCGATGATTGGATCCTCTCCAGTTGGAGATGGTCATTTCCTGGTGCTTGTGTGGCGTGAATATTTTGCCACTTGTCAGCCCAAGCCTGGATATTGTCCAGGTCTTGCTGCATTGGGACACGGGACTGATTCAGTATCTGAGGAGTCGCGAATGGTGCTGAACATTGTGCAGTCATCGGGTGGATTGGCCATGCTAAATTGCCCCTTAGTGACCAAAGATGTGTAGGTTAGATGGATTGGCCATGCTAAATTGCCCCTTAGTGACCAAAGATGTGTAGGTTAGATGGATTGGCCATGCTAAATTGCCCCTGAGTGACCAAAGATGTGCAGGTTAGGTGGATTGGCCATGCTAAATTGCCCCTTAGTGACCAAAGATGTGCAGGTTAGGTGGATTGGCCATGCTAAATTGCCCCTGAGTGACCAAAGATGTGCAGGTTAGGTGGATTGGCCATGCTAAATTGCCCCTTCGTGACCAAAGATGTGCAGGTTAGGTGGATTGGCCATGCTAAATTGCCCCTTAGTGACCAAAGATGTGCAGGTTGGGTGGATTGGCCACGCTAAATTGCCCCTTAGTGACCAAAAATGTGCAGGTTAGGTGGATTGGCCATGCTAAATTGCCCCTTAGTGTCCAAAGATGTGCAGGTTAGATGGATTGGCCATGCTAAATTGCCCCTTAGTGTCCAAAGATGTGCAGGTTAGATGGATTGGCCATGCTAAATTGCCCCTTAGTGCCCAAAGATGTGCGGGTTGGGTGGATTGGCCATGCTAAATTGCCCCTTAGTGTCCAAAGATGTGCGGGTTAGGTGGATTGGCCATGCTAAATTGCCCCTTAGTGTTTAAAGATGTGCAGGTTAGGGGGATTGGCCATGCTAAATTGCCCCTTAGTGTTTAAAGATGTGCAGGTTAGAGGGATCGGCCATGCTAAATTGCCCCTTAGTGTTTAAAGATGTGCAGGTTAGGGGGATTGGCCGTGCTAAATTGCCCCTTAGTTTCAGGGGGATTAGCAGGGTAAATGTGTGGGATTACGCAGATGGGGCTTGGGTGGGATTGTGGTTGATGTAGACTCGATGGGCCGAATGGCCGCCTTCTGCACTGTCGGGAATCTATGAATAGCTGAATTTCTGGATTAATCGACTGACGATAATACCACACGGCCATCGCCTCCCTAATTAAATGAGTAAGACGCTGGGCTGAATGATATGTTTCCTGCTGTACTGTTGATTGGCCCCACAAAAACATCTTTCCCTCCGCTGTGTTTTCCCACGCTGGGTGGGGGGGCCGAGTGGTGGGGGGGGAGGGGGGCGGGGGAGGAGGCGGGGGGTTGGTTGAACGCCTGGGGCCTACTACTTTACGTCCATGGCGTGGCCAGGCTTCACGGCTCGTTGGGCCTGGATCACCTCAGCAACCCCTCCCACAGGCAGGAGATACCGGGGAAGAGATTTATTCAGCTTGCTCAGAGCGCTGCAGTCCTTGCGGGGGTGTTCGCCCTTATCTCTGTTGCCTCAATCAACCATCAAAGCCAGGAAGGAGCCTTGATCGCCCCGAGGAGAGACAGGAATTTCTGTGCCGATTATACCTCGATTATCACACGCCACATCAACTCCCACTCTCGCCTCCGTGAAGATGTTTCCACTTCCCCGCATCGTGGGGAGCCGAAGGTTCTCCTCGTGTCTTTTTGATGTACCGCCCCCCCCCCCCCCCCGCCCCCCCCGATCCCTGCTCGCGAGCCCACAGGTTAAATTGTGTGGTAACAGAGCAACAGACATCTAACAGGCCCCATTCCCTCCTTCGGCCAGGTCTCAAGTTCTGAGATTCTCTCCCCGTCTCTCTCTCTCTCTCTCTCTCTTCACATCATACATAGCCCCGAGGCCCAGCCACCTTCAGCCCGCTTCATCGATGACCCTCCCCCGAATGTAATGCCAGAAGTGCGAACGTTGACAGAATAGGATCATGGAATCCCCACGGTGCAGAAGGAGGCCATTCGGCCCATCGGGTCTGCACCGACTCTCCGACGGAGCATCCTACCCAGGTCCTTTCCCCCAATCCGACAAATTTAGCATCTAACCTGCACATCTTTGGACACTAAGGGGCAATTTAGCATGGCCAATCCTCCTAACCTACACATCTTTGGACACTCAGGGGCATTTTAGCATGGCCAATCCACCTAACCCACTATCATTGGACACTAAGGGGCAATTTAGCATGGCCAATCCATCCTAACCTGCACATCTTTGGACACTAAGGGGCAATTTAGCATGGCCAATCCACCTAACCTGCACATCTTTGGACACTAAGGGGCAATTTAGCATGGCCAATCCACCTAACCTGCACATCTTTGGACACTAAGGGAGAATTTAGCATGGCCAATCCACCTGACCTGCACATCTTTGGACACTAAGGGGCAATTTAGCATGGCCAATCCACCTAACCCACTATCATTGGACACTAAGGGGCACTTTAGCATGGCCAATCCACCTAACCTGCACATCTTTGGACATTAAGGGGCAATATAGCATGGCCAATCCACCTAACCCGCACATCTTTGGACACTAAGGGGCAATTTAGCATGGCCAATCCACCTAACCTACACATCTTTGGACACTAAGGGGCAATTTAGCATGGTCAATCCACCTAATCTGCACATCTTTGGACACTAAGGGGCAATTTAGTATGGCCAATCCACCTAACCTGCACATCTTTGGACACTAAGGGGCAATTTAGCATGGCCAATCCACCTAACCTACACATCTTTGGACACTAAGGGGCAATTTAGCATGGCCAATCCACCTAACCTACACATCTTTGGACACTAAGGGGCAATTTAGCATGGCCAATCCACCTAACCTACACATCTTTGGACACTAAGGGGCAATTTAGCATGGTCAATCCACCTAATCTGCACATCTTTGGACACTAAGGGGCAATTTAGCATGGTCAATCCACCTAATCTGCACATCTTTGGACACTAAGGGGCAATTTAGCATGGCCAATCCACCTAACCTACACATCTTTGGACACTAAGGGGCAATTTAGCATGGTCAATCCACCTAATCTGCACATCTTTGGACACTAAGGGGCAATTTAGTATGGCCAATCCACCTAACCTGCACATCTTTGGACACTAAGGGGCAATTTAGCATGGCCAATCCACCTAACCTACACATCTTTGGACACTAAGGGACAATTTAGCATGGCCAATCCACCTAACCTACACATCATTGGACACTAAGGGGCAATTTAGCATGGCCAATCCACCTAACCTACACATCTTTGGACACTAAGGGGCAATTTAGCATGGCCAATCCACCTAACCTACACATCTTTGGACATTAAGGGGCAATTTAGCATGGCCAATCCACCTAACCTACACATCGTTGGACACTAAGGGGCAATTTAGCATGGTCAATCCACCTAATCTGCACATCTTTGGACACTAAGGGGCAATTTAGCATGGCCAATCCACCTAACCTACACATCTTTGTACACTAAGGGGCAATTTAGCATGGCCAATCCACCTAACCTACACATCTTTGGACACTAAGGGACAATTTAGCATGGCCAATCCACCTAACCCACACATCTTTGGACTTTATCAAGCTCTGATCAGACCCCATTTGGAGTATTGTGAGCAGTTTTGGGCCCCGTATCTAAGGAAGGATGTGCCGGCCTTGGAGAGGGTCCAGAGGAGGTTCACCAGAACGATCCCGGGAATGAAAGGCTTGACGTATGAGGAGCGTTTGAGGTCTCTGGGTCTGTACTCGATGGAGTTTAGAAGGATGGGGATGGGGAATCTCATTGAAACTTCCAGAATACTGAGAGGCCCTGGATAGAGTGGACGCGGGGAAGATGTTTCCATTAGTCGGAGAGACTGGGATCCGAGGGCACGGCCTCAGAGTAAAGGGACGGACCCTTTAGAACCGAGATGAGGAGGAATTTCTTCAGCCGGAGGGTGGGTGAATCTGTGGAATTCGTTGCCACAGAGGAGGCCGGGTCATCGAGTGTATTGGAGACAGAGAGAGATAGGTTCCCGATTGGTGAGGGGGGTCAAAGGTCACGGGGAAAAGGCGGGAGAATGGGGATGTGACTCAAGAACAGCTTCTTCCCTGCTGCTGTCAGACTTTTGAATGGACCTACCTTATGTTGAGTTGATCTTTCTCTACACCCTAGCTCTGACTGTAACACTACATTCTGCACCCTCTCCTTTCCTTCTCTATGAACGGTATGCTTTGTCTGTATAGCGCGCAGGAAACAATACTTTTCACTGTATCCCAGTACATGTGACAATAATAAATCAAATCAAGGAACCTATCAGCCATGATTGAGTGGCAGAGTAGACTCGCTGGGCCGAATGGCCTCATTCTGCTCCTATATCTTATGGTCTTAATGGAAAGCGATCAATGTTGTGGGGATGTGTGAGAGGAGCGGGGGAGATGGGGCAGCGAGTTGGCGAGGACTGCGGAGGGGAGAGGAGGCAGAGTGGGACTCGTCGCAGGACTCTTTCGAAGAGCTAGAACAGGCCACAAGGGACAAGCGGCCTCTTCCTGTGCTGTACGGTTGTCTGATTGAGCCATTGAGTTCTCAATGCCTGACCAGCACCGAGTCATGTGCTTCTTTGGAACGCTTCACGGTGGCAGACACGATCTCTGCTTACGCACTTCCTTCCATTAGCCCCTCAACCAGGGCCCCTCCGTAGTGTAGACCTGGCACATCACCCTCACTGGCAGACTGAGACCCTGCTCGCACCACCTGTACCTCCCCCAGCCACCCCCCGCCCTCCGCCCTCCCGGATCCTCCTCCCCGCCCCCCCCCCACCTTCCCGGATGACCCCCCGCTCTCCCTCCACTCCCGTGGCCTCATTGGCTAATGGAATATCACCAGTGTGATCGCGACACACAGACACAGACACACACACACACATAGACGCAGACACACACACACACATAGACACTCTCTCACACACACATATATATGAGAATAATGGAGTCACTGAGGGGCAGCGGGGTGCGGGGGGGGGGGGTGGTGGGGGGGAGGGGGGATGGGGGGCAGGGGAAGGGGCTCTCAAAGGTTCCATTACAGCAGCTCCTTCTGCAGAGAGCTCTGATTGAGGGTTTGTGGGTTTCCCCTCGGAGGGGGGAGCAGATACCAGATCCCGCCACCCCAGAAAGGCACCCCCTCCCTCTCCCGCCTTCCCGCTTTGTCTTTCACCCGTTTGCCTCCATCCTCTCTCTCCCTCCATCCCATGCCCGCTATATCTCTCTCTCTCTCTGTCTCGTTCTCTCCCTCTCTCTCTCTCCCTCAATTTCTTTCTCTCTCACTCTCTCTATCCCTCTCTCTCCTTATCTCTCTTGCTCCCTCTCTCTCTCTCTCTCTATCTCTTTCTCTCTCTCTGTCTCGTTCTCTCCCTCTCTCTCTCTCTCTATTTCTTTCTCCCTCATTCTCTCTGTCCCTCTTTCTCCATCTCTTTCCCTCCCTATCTCCCTCTCTCTCTCTCACTATCTCCTTCCTTCTCCCTCTCCCTCTCTCTCTCTTTAACTCTCTCTATTCCTCTCTCTCGCTTCTCTCTCTCTCTCTCCATCCCTCTCTCTCTCTCTCTCCCTCTCCCTCTCTCTCTTTCTCTCTCTCCCTCTCCCTCTCTCTCTTCTCTCTCTCTCTCTCCATCCCTCTCTCTCTCTGCCTCTCCCTCTCTCTCTCTCTCCCTCTCTCTAACTCTATTCCTCTCTCTCTTTCCCTCTCTCTCCATCCCTCTCTCTGCCTCTCCCTCTCTCTGTCCCTCTCCCGCTCTCTCTCTCCGTCTCCCTCTCTCTTTCTCTCTAACTCTCTCTATTCCTCTCTCTCTCTCTCCATCCCTCTCTCTCTCTCTCCATCCCTCTCCCTCTCTCTCTCTCTCTCCCTCTCTCTCTCCCTCTCTCTCTTCTCTCTCTCTCTCCATCCCTCTCTCTCTCTGCCTCTCCCTCTCTCTCTCTCTCTCCCTCTCCCTCTCTCTTTCTCTCTAACTCTATTCCTCTCTCTCTCTCTCTCCATCCCTCTCTCTGCCTCTCCCTCTCTCTGTCCCTCTCCCGCTCTCTCTCTCCGTCTCCCTCTCTCTTTCTCTCTAACTCTCTCTATTCCTCTCTCTCTTCTCTCCCTCTCTCTCCATCCCTCTCTCTCTCTGCCTCTCCATCCCTCTCTCTGCCTCTGCCTCTCTCTGTCCCTCTCCCTCTCTCTCCCTCTCCCTCTCTCTCTCCCCCTATTTCTCCCTCACTCTTTCTCTATCTCTCTCTCCATGTCTCTCTCTTCCTCTTTCTCTCCCTCTCTCGCTCTCTCCCTTGCTCTCTCTCTCTCTCTATTTCCCTCTAACTCTCTCTTTCCCTCCTAGTCTCCCTTTATATCCAACTCAATCTCCCTCTCCGTCTCCCACTCCCTCCCTCTGTCCATCCTGCTCTCTCTGTGTATCTCACTCTCTCTCTCTGTCTCTCCCTCCTCCCTTCCTCTCTCCCTTCCCCTCCCTCTCTCCCTCTCTCGCTCTCTCTCTCTCCCTCCTCCTACCTCTCTCCCTCTCTGTCTCTCCCTTTCCAATCCCCCCTCTCTCTCACCCTCCTTCATTCTCTCTCTCTCTCCCCATTCCCCCCCCCTTTCTCTCTCTCCCTTCTTCATTCTCCCTCTCTTTCTGTGCTTCAAGACAAACAGTGACATCCTGGTCCACTGTGGACAACAGGTCACCGTCACAACGCAAAGAGAACGGGGTGGCCAAGGGGTGCACAGCAAGATCCCACAAACAGCAATGTAACAGGGACCCCGTAACTCATTGCTTTTTTTTGGAAGAAATGTTGGTTGAGGAACGTATATCGTTCGCGGGACACTGGGGAGAATTCTCCCAGCGACCCCCCCTGCATCTCAACACCCCTCCCCCATGCATTTCCTCCCAAGCCTACCCTATCCAGACACCCCCATCCCGACAAACCCATTCCCAAATACTCCGCATACAGGAGAGGCTGCGCATCTGACACATCCAGCCCCGAGGTCACATGGGACTCGGAAGCTTAAGGTCCCTTCCACAAGGTGGCATGTTTGACAAGACAGCACTCCCTCAGTACTGGATTCAGTGTACCAGGACAGGTACAGCACGGGGTTAGATACAGAGTAAAGCTCCCTCTACACCGTCCCCCATCAAACACTCGCAGGACAGGTACAGCACGGAGTTAGATACAGAGTAAAGCTCCCTCTACACTGTCCCCATCAAACACTCCCAGGACAGGTACAGCACGGAGTTAGATACAGAGTAAAGCTCCCTCTACACTGTCCCCCATCAAACACTACCAGGACAGGTACAGCACGGGGTTAGATACAGAGTGAAGCTCCCTCTACACTGTCCCCCATCAAACACTCCCAGGACAGGTACAGCACGGGGTTAGATACAGAGTAAAGCTCCCTCTACACTGTCCCCATCAAACACTCCCAGGACAGGTACAGCACGGGGTTAGATACAGAGTAAAGCTCCCTCTACACTGTCCCCCATCAAACACTCCCAGGACAGGTACAGCACGGGGTTAGATACAGAGTAAAGCTCCCTCTGCACTGTCCCCATCAAACACTCCCAGGACAGGTACGGCACGGGGTTAGATACAGGGTAATGCTCCCTCTACACTGTCCCCATCAAACACTCCCAGGACAGGTACAGCACGGGGTTAGATACAGAGTAAAGCTCCCTCTGCACTGCCCCCCATCAAACACTCCCAGGACAGGTACAGCACGGGGTTAGATACAGAGTAAAGCTCCCTCTGCACTGTCCCCCATCAAACACTCCCAGGACAGGTACAGCACGGGGTTAGATACAGAGTAAAGCTCCCTCCACACTGCCCCCCATCAAACACTCCCAGGACAGGTACAGCACGGGGTTAGATACAGAGTAAAGCTCCCTCTACACCGTCCCCCATCAAACACTCGCAGGACAGGTACAGCACGGGGTTAGATACAGAGTAAAGCTCCCTCTACACCGTCCCCCATCAAACACTCGCAGGACAGGTACAGCACGGGGTTAGATACAGAGTAAAGCTCCCTCTACACTGCCCCCCATCAAACACTCCCAGGACAGGTACAGCACGGGGTTAGATACAGGGTAATGCTCCCTCTGCACTGTCCCCCATCAAACACTCCCAGGACAGGTACAGCACGGGGTTAGATACAGAGTAAAGCTCCCTCTACACTGTCCCCCATCAAACACTCCCAGGACAGGTACAGTATGGGGTTAGATACAGAGTAAAGCTCCCTCTACACTGTCCCCATCAAACACTCCCAGGACAGATACAGCACGGGGTGAGATACAGAGTAAAGCTCCCTCTACACTGTCCCCCATCAAACACTCCCAGGACAGGTACAGCACGGGGTTAGATACAGAGTAAAGCTCCCTCTGCACTGACCCCCATCAAACACTCCCAGGACTGGTACAGCATGGGGTTAGATACAGAGTAAAGCTTCCTCTACACTGCCCCCCATCAAACACTCCCAGGACTGGTACAGCATGGGGTTAGATACAGAGTAAAGCTTCCTCTACACTGCCCCCATCAAACACTCCCAGGACAGGTACAGCACGGGGTTAGATACAGAGTAAAGCTCCCTCTACACTGTCCCCATCAAACACTCCCAGGACTGGTACAGCACGGGGTTAGATACAGAGTAAAGCTCCCTCTACACTGTCCCCCATCAAACACTCCCAGGACAGGTACAGCACGGGGTTAGATACAGAGTAAAGCTCCCTCTACACTGTCCCCCATCAAACACTCCCGGGACAGGTACAGCACGGGGTTAGATACAGAGTAAAGCTCCCTCTGCACTGACCCCCATCAAATACTCCCAGGACAGGTACAGCACGGGGTTAGATACAGAGTAAAGCTCCCTCTACACTGTCCCCCATCAAACACTCCCAGGACAGGTACAGCACGGGGTTCGGTACAGAGTAAAGCTCACTTTACACTGTCCCCCATCAAACATAGAATCATAGAATCCCTACAGTACAGAAAGAGGCCATTCGGCCCATCGAGTCTGCACCGACCACAATCCCACCCAGGCCCTACCCCCATATCCCTACATATTTTACCCACTAATCCCTCTAACCTACGCATCTCAGGACACTAAGGGGCAATTTAAGCATGGCCAATCAACCTAACCCGCACATCTTTGGACTGTGGGAGGAAACCGGAGCACCCGGAGGAAACCCACGCAGACACGAGGAGAATGTGCAAACTCCACACAGACAGTGACCCAAGCCGGGAATCGAACCCAGGTCCCTGGAGCTGTGAAGCAGCAGTGCTAACCACTGTGCTACCGTGCCGCCCTAAAGCACGGGGTTAGATACAGAGTGAAGATGTGGATGTTGTCTCTGTGTTGTTGACTGCAGTATCTCTGAAGCTGACCCTCACCCCCCCCTCTTGTTCTGTTCCTTTTTGCTTGCAGCTGGCACGACGTACATCTTTGGCCGTGGAGGGGCCCTCATCACCTACACCTGGCCCGCCAATGACCGTCCCAGTACACGGGCCGACCGCCTGGCTGTCGGGTTTAGCACGCAGCAGAAGGAGGCCACCTTGGTGCGAGTGGACAGTGCCTCGGGCCTTGGGGACTACCTACAGCTGCAGATCGTAAGTGCCTTCCCCTCCCCGCACCCCCCCACTTTGGCCTGGCGAACGGGACGGCGATTGACGGCCTTGCGGACACCTCTGTCTGCATCCGTTTGGAGATTGTGCGGGAGATGTTCCCATTGGTCGGAGAGACCGGGATCCGAGGGTGTGGCCTCGGATGACCCTTCAGAACTAAGATGAGGAGGAACTTGCAAGCGATTTAGTTCAAGATTCTCCTCAGCTTAACTTGTAGGTTGCATTGGTATCTTGGAAGGCAAATGCAATGTCAGCATTCATGTCGAGAGGGCTAGAATACTAGAGCAGGGATGTACTTCTGAGGCTGTATAAGGCTCTGGTCAGACCCCATTTGGAGTATTGTGAGCAGTTTTGGACCCCGTATCTAAGGAAGGATGTGCCGGCCTTGGAGAGGGTCCAGAGGAGGTTCACCAGAACGATCCCGGGAATGAAAGGCTTGACGTATGAGGAGTGTTTGAGGTCTCTGGGTCTGTACTCGATGGAGTTTAGAAGGATGAGGGGGGAATCTCATTGAAACTTCCAGAATACTGAAAGGCCCTGGATAGAGTGGACGCGGGGAAGATGTTTCCATCAGTCGGAGAGACTGGGATCCGAGGGCTCGGCCTCAGAGTAAAGGGACGGACCCTTTAGAACCGAGATGAGGAGGAATTTCTCCAGCCGGAGGGTGGGGGTGAATCTGTGGAATTCGTTGCCACAGAGGAGGCCGGGTCATCGAGTGTGTTGGAGACAGAGAGAGATAGGTTCCCGATTGGTGAGGGGGGTCAAAGGTCACGGGGAAAAGGCGGGAGAATGGGGGTGAGAAACTTATCAGCCGTGGCAACGCAGACCCAATGGGCCGAATGGCCTAATTCTGCTCCTATATTTTATGGTCTGGCACCCCCAGGTGTTATCTGAGCTGGCTGCCAACTCCATTACCTTCGGGTCAACTCCGAGAGTTCTGGCAGGAGGTGTGTTCCGGAGTCTTGGACTGAGCCTCGGTCTGCAAGTACTCTGCACTCCCGCTTCACCCATTCCCACCCCCCCCCCCCCCCCACCCGCTGCCCCCAACGCCGTGCAGTTGAAAGTCAAAGTTTGTTCTCCTCGGTGACCTGAGGGAAAGGCCTCGGACATGGCAGGCGGCTCCTGCACAGCTGTAGCTTTTCTGCAGCTGAGGGCCGGGTACAGATATGGAGCCCGCCTCCCAGTGCTTCCTCCGCACTGGCGTACCCGTGGGGTGCTGGTAGACTGGTCCGGGCTCTGTAGGGGCCGCCACTGTCAGGCGGTTGCACATGTATCCAGATGTGGCCTGGATACAGATGTGGAATGTGTAAATTGGACACAGGTGTGGATTGGATACAGATGTGGACTGGATACAGATGTGGACTGTGTACAGGTGTGGATTGGATACAGATGTGGATTGGATAAAGGTGTGGATTGGATACAGGTGTGGATTGGATACAGATGTGGATTGGGTGCAGGTGTGGATTGGATTGGATGTGGATTGGATACAGATGTGGATTGGATACAGGTGTGGATTGGATACAGATGTGGATTGGATGCAGATGTGGATTGGATGCAGATGTGGATTGGATGCAGATGTGGATTGGATACAGGTGCAGATTGGATACAGATGTGGATTGGATACAGATGCAGATTGGATACAGATGTGGATTGGATACAGGTGTGGATTGGATACAGGTGCAGATTGGATACAGGTGTGGATTGGATGCAGATGTGGATTGGATACAGGTGTGGATTGGATACAGATGTGGATTGGATGCAGATGTGGGTTGGATACAGGTGTGGATTGGATACAGATGTGGATTGGATGCAGATGTGGGTTGGATACAGGTGCAGATTGGATACAGATGTGGATTGGATACAGATGCAGATTGGATACAGATGTGGATTGGATACAGGTGCAGATTGGATACAGATGTGGATTGGATGCAGATGTGGATTGGATACAGGTGTGGATTGAATACAGGTGTGGATTGGATACAGATGTGAACTGGATACAGATGTGGATTGGGTACAGGTGTGGATTGGATACAGGTGTGGATTGGATACAGATATGGATTGGGTACAGATGTGGACTGTGTACAGGTGTGGATTGGGTACAGGTGTGGACTGTGTACAGGTGTGGATTGGGTACAGGTGTGGATTGGGTACAGATGTGGATTGGGTACAGGTGTGGACTGTGTACAGGTGTGGATTGGGTACAGGTGTGGACTGTGTACAGGTGTGGATTGGGTACAGGTGTGGATTGGATACAGGTGCAGATTGGATACAGATGTGGATTGGATGCAGATGTGGATTGGATACAGGTGTGGATTGGATACAGATGTGAACTGGATACAGATGTGGATTGGGTACAGGTGTGGATTGGATACAGGTGTGGATTGGATACAGATATGGATTGGGTACAGGTGTGGACTGTGTACAGGTGTGGATTGGGTACAGGTGTGGATTGGATACAGATGTGGATTAGGTACAGGTGTGGATTGGACACAGATGTGGATTGGATACAGGTGTGGATTAGATACAGATGTGAATTATATGAAGATGTGATCTGGGTGAAATGTGGACCAGTCGGAGGCGTGGGTTCGATGCTGCTGTGCGCGCTGTATCATTTGAAGTTTAATTTTATCCATGAGCAACGTGGTTTCAGTTTCATTTGCATTTTCTTTCCCGATAAACCTTGGTGTTTGGGTGTCTGGGTTGTCTCTGAAACCTTTCACATCTTTTTCGGTCTGTTTGCACGCACAATTTACAATGAGAAACATCAAGTGAATGTTCAGGAACTCACCAGGGGGACAAAAATGCTGACAACTGCGGCAGTTCGGAAAGAAGGAGCCTTTGTGTCTCTCTTGTGGTAAACTGTTCACTGGCTTACGTGCGTGTAAAGATATTGCTGGGGTAAAGGGATTGCGGGAATTTGAATCATCCTCTGATATCTATGTTGAGAATCTTGCCAACCTTTTTGTCTGGTGTGACTGACACAGTTAAGCTTTCTTGTATTAATAAATATTTTATTCTTTGTGTCAAAAGTTTGTCAACAGACTCGAACAGATTTGTTTGTTCAGTGACTTTCCCCCGAGTTTAAAAAACACACAGTTTAGGATCCATCACGGAGGTTTCACTCTGGGGCCTGACTTATCCAGTGTTAACATCAGCAGGCATCGTAACAATGCAGGTGTGAGGTAGATACAGATGTGGGTTAAATACAGGCGAGATACAGGTGTGAATTGGGTACAGATGTGGGCTACTGATCGAAGTGGACTAGAGTCATAGAGGTTTACAGCATGGAAACAGGCCCTTCGGCCCAACTTGTCCATGCTACCCAGTTTTTACCCCTGAGCTCGTCCCAATTGCCATGTTTGGCCCATATCCCTCGATACCCATTTAACCTATGTAACTGTCTACCCATATCCCTCTATCTTACCCCATGTAACTGTCTAAATGCTTTTTAAAAGACAAAATTGTACCCGCCTCTACTGCTGCCTCGGGCAGCTCGTTCCAGACTCACTGGAGTTCAGACAAACGAGGGGGGGGGGAATCTCATAGAGACTTATAAAATTCTAACAGGACTAGACAGGGTAGATGCAGGGAGGATGTTCCCGATGGTGGGGGGAGTCCAGAACCAGGGGGTCACAGTCTGAGGATTCGGGGTGGACCATTTAGGACGGAGATGAGGAGACATTTCTTCACCCGGTGAGCCTGTGGAATTCATTCCCACAGGAAGGAGTTGATGCCAAAACATTGAATGTATTCAAGAGGCGGCTGGATATAGCACTTGGGGCGAACGGGGTCAAAGGTTATGGGGAGAAAGCAGGATTAGGCTATTGAGTT
>NW_027590352.1:247500-260000 GCF_964213995.1 Mustelus asterias | reverse complement strand
GTCCAAAGATGTGTAGGTGAGGTGGATTGGCCATGCTAAATTGCCCCTTAGTGTCCAAAGTGTACAGGTTAGGTGGATTGGCCATGCTAAATTGCCCCTTAGTGTCCAAAGTGTACAGGTTAGGTGGAATGGCTATGATCAATGCGTGCGATTACGGGGATAGATAGGGGAATGGGTAGAGTGCTTTTTCAGAGGGTATGTGGAGACCTGATGGGCCAAATGGCCTGCTTCTGCCCTGGAGGGGTTCGATGGATAGGTTTGTTGTGTCTCTGTTATTCCAAGAAGCTGGTAGACTGGGTGAGCAGATCCTTGCTGAATTCAGGACCATGGACAGCGGCCGTGTGAGGCAGTCCCGATCGGGAATTACCCAGAACTGGCATGCATTTCTCCACCCGAAAAAATAGCAGAATGAGTCGACAGAGCCCCCTCCCCGCACGCCCCACCGACCCATCTCTCATCCAGCGTCACCCGCAACAGCTCAACACGACATTAGTCTCAAGATGGGAACAATGTAGAGGGAGCTTTACTCTGTATCTAACCCCGTGCTGTGCCTGTCCTGGGAGTGTTTGATGGGGACAGTGTAGAGGGAGCTTTACTCTGTATCTAACCCCGTGCTGTACCTGTCCTGGGAGTGTTTGATGGGGGACAGTGTAGAGGGAGCTTTACTCTGTATCTAACCCCGTGCTGTACCTGTCCTGGGAGTGTTTGATGGGGGACAGTGTAGAGGGAGCTTTACTCTGTATCTAACCCCGTGCTGTACCTGTCCTGGGAGTGTTTGATGGGGGACAGTGTAGAGGGAGCTTTACTCTGTATCTAACCCCGTGCTGTACCTGTCCTGGGAGTGTTTGATGGGGGACAGTGTAGAGGGAGCTTTACTCTGTATCTAACCCCGTGCTGTACCTGTCTTGGGAGTGTTTGATGGGGGACAGTGTAGAGGGAGCTTTACTCTGAATCTAACCCCGTGCTGTCCCTGTCCTGGGAGTGTTTGATGGGGACAGTGTAGAGGGGGCTGTACTCTGTATCTAACCCCGTGCTGTACCTGTCCTGGGAGTGTTTGATGGGGGACAGTGTAGAGGGAGCTTTACTCTGTATCTAACCCCGTGCTGTACCTGTCCTGGGAGTGTTTGATGGGGGACAGTGTAGAGGGAGCTTTACTCTGTATCTAACCCTGTGCTGTATCTGTCCTGGGAGTGTTTGATGGGGGACAGTGTAGAGGGAGCTTTACTCTGTATCTAACCCCGTGCTGTACCTGTCCTGGGAGTGTTTGATGGGGACAGTGTAGAGGGAGCTTTACTCTGTATCTAACCCCGTGCTGTACCTGTCCTGGGAGTTTTCGAAGGGGGACAGTATAGAGGGAGTTTTACTCTGTATCTAACCCCGTGCTGTACCTGTCCTGGGAGTGTTTGATGGGGGAACAGTGTAGAGGGAGCTTCACTCTGTACCTAACCCCGTGCTGTACCTGTCCTGGGAGTGTTTGTTGGGGGACAGTGTAGAGGGAGCTTTACTCTGTATCTAACCTCGTGCTGTACCTGTCCTGGGAGTGTTTGATGGGGGACAGTGTAGAGGGAGCTTAACTCTGTATCTAACCCCGTGCTGTTCCTGTCCTGGAAGTGTTTGATGGGGGACAGTGTCGAGGGAGCTTTACTCTGGATCTAACCCCGTGCTGTACCTGTCCTGGGGGTGTTTGAGTGAGGACAGTGTAGAGGGAGCTTTACTCTGTATCTAACCCCGTACTGTACCTGTCCTGGGAGTGTTTGATGGGGACAGTGTAGAGGGAGCTTTACTCTGTATCTAACCCCGTGCTGTACCTGTCCTGGGAGTGTTTGATGGGGGACAGTGTAGAGGGAGCTTTCGGATCGATCGTTTTGATAACCGCCCTGCCAGGCAGTTTGTGACTAAATTCTTCCCTCGCTGCATCATAACGGATCTATTTGCTCTGTATTTGATTCACCATCGCTCACATCTGACTGCAGACCATTCTTTTCACCCCGCTCCTGAGGGGTTGTGTTGCAAACCAGACGATGGATGGATTTAATATTCTCTGCGTTCTCTTTGATGTCCTGATACGGGGAGAAAGCATTGAATTCTCCACCTATTTAGGCTTGGACAGTTCCTATATCTTTTGCAATCGCTCTCCCACCTCCCTCTCTCTCATTTTAGCTCCTTCTAATTTCCAAGCGTGGCATGGTGGTTAGCACTGCTGCCTCACAGCGCCAGGGACCCGGGTTTGATTCCCGGCTCGGGTCACCGTCTGTGTGGAGTTTGCACATTCTCCCCGTGTCTGCGTGGGTTTCCTCCGGGTGCTCCGGTTTCCTCCCACTATCCCAAAGATGTGTAGATTCGGTGGATTGGCCATGCTAAGTTGCCCCTTAGTGTCCCAAAATGTGTAGGTTAGGTGGATTGGCCATGCTAAATTGCCCCTTAGTGTCCAAAGATGAGCAGGTTAGGTGGATTGGCCATGCTGTATTGCCCCTTAGTGACCAAAGATGTGTAGGTTAGGTGGATTGGCCATGCTAAATTGCTCCTTGGTGTCCAAAGATGTATAGGTTAGGTGGATTGGCCATGCTAAATTGCCCCTTAGTGTCCAAAGATGTGCAGGTTAAGTGGATTGGCCATGCTGTATTGCCCCTTAGTGTCCAAAGATGTGTAGGTTAGGTGGATTGGCCGTGCTAAATTGCCCCTTAGTGTCCAAAGATGTGCAGGTTAGGTGGATTGGCCATGCTAAATTGCCCCTTAGTGTCCAAAGATGTGCAGGTTGGGTGGATTGGCCATGCTAAATTGCCCCTTAGTGTCCAAAGATGTGCGGGTTCGGTGGATTGGCCATGCTAAATTGCCCCTTAGTGCCCAATAATGTGCAGGTTAGGTGGATTGGCCATGCTAAATTGCCCCTTAGTGTCCAAAGATGTGCAGGTTGGGTGGATTGGCCATGCTAAATTGCCCCTTAGTGTCCAAAGATGTGCGGGTTAGGCGGATTGGCCATGCTAAATTGCCCCTTAGTGTCCAAAGATGTGCGGGTTAGGCGGATTGGCCATGCTAAATTGCCCCTTAGTGTCCAAAGATGTGCGGGTTAGGCGGATTGGCCATGCCATATTGCTGCTTTGTGTCCCGGGTGTGTAGGTTTGAGGGATTCGCGGGGCAAATATGTCAGGTTACGGGGATAGGGTTCTGGCTGGGATTGTGGTCGGTGCAGACTCAATGGGCTGAATGGCCTCCTTCTGTACTCTTGGATTCTATGATTCCATGATACGTCACTGCCTCCCAGGTTATGTTGTTTAGCAGGTTGAATAGAACAAGAGACAAAGAAAATTCCAGAACAGGAACAGGCCCTTCGGCCCTCCAAGCCTGCACCGACCATGCTGCACCTCTGAACTAAAACCCCCTACCCTTCCGGGGACCATGTCCCTCTATTCCCATCCTATTCATGTATTTGTCAAGACGCCCCTTAAAAGTCACGATCGTATCTGCTTCCACTACCTCCCCCGGCAGCGAGTTCCAGGCACCCACCACCCTCTGTGTAAAAAATCTGCCTCGTACACCTCCTTTAAACCTTGCCCCTCGCACCTTAAACCTGTGCCCCCCTAGTAATTGACTCTTCCACCCTGGGGAAAAAGCATCTGACTATCCACTCTGTCCACGCCCCTCATAATCTTGTAGACTTCTATCAGGTAAAACGCAGTGGCGGGGTGTTGGTTACGGGATAAGCCTGGGTAAGAGTCGGTGCAGGCTCGATGGGCCAAATGGCCTCCTTCTGCATTGCAGGGATTCTATGATATCTCGCAGGCCGTTGCCGGAGACCTTCATAAGCGTCCCTTCTTCCCGTCGAACACTGAGTCCCCCTGGACCCCTCGCTCGCCCCACAGCGCCAGGACTCTGTCGGGCAAGGCCATAAGCCCGAGAACTTGCGCTCACCGCTGCCTGAAGCCGGCTTCGCGGCGCGGGGGACACTAATTGCGCCGTGCGGGTCACCATGCCCACCGCGGAGAGGGAAGAGGCAGGCGTCTGTGCGAGCTGGCTCATAAATTAAACATAACCTTCCCTCGGCAACCGTCGGGAGAAATATGTGGCAGTGTTGATGAATAAATTCTCGACACATCTCCAGCTTCCCTAACAGGATTTAAATCTTACCAGGCACTGTGTGGTCATGAAAGATTATAACTAACGACATCAACTATGTGGGAATCGATAGCTTCCACTTGTTTTTTTTCCTCCACGTTTGACGTGCTGACACACCTACCAGTTTAATCATCTCTCCCCCCGACACGGCACGGTGGCACAGTGGGTTAGCGCTGCTGCCTCACAGCGTCAGGGACCCGGGTTCGAATCCCGGCTCGGGTCACTGTCTGTGCGGAGTCTGCATGTTCTCTCCCCGTGCCTGCGTGGGTTTCCCTCCGGGTGCTCCGGTTTCCTCCCACAGTCTGAAAGATAGACAGATAGGGGCAGGAGGAGGCCATTCGGCCCTTCGATCCTGCTCCCCCATTCATCACCATCATGGCTGATCTTCCAACTCAATAGCCTAATCCTGCTTTCTCCCCATAACCTTTGGCCCCGATCGCCCCAAGTGCTCTATCCAGCCGCCTCTTGAATACATTCAATGTTTTGGCATCAACTACTTCCTGTGGGAATGAATTCCACAGGCTCACCGGGTGAAGAAATGTCTCCTCACCTCCGTCCTAAATGGTCTACCCCGAATCCTCAGACTGTGACCCCTGGTTCTGGACTCCCCCCACCATCGGGAACATCCTCCCTGCATCTACCCTGTCTAGTCCTGTTAGAATTTTATAAATCTCTATGAAATCCCCTGTGATGTGTAGGTTAGGTGGATTGGCCATGCTAAATTGCCCCTTAGTGTCCAAAGATGTACGGGTTTGGTGGATTGGCCATGCTAAATTGCCCCTTAGTGTCTAAAGATTTACAGGTTAGGTGGATTGGCCATGCTAAATTGCCCCTTAGTGTCAAAAGATGTGCAGGTTAGGTGGATTGGCCATGCTAAATTGTCCCTTAGTGACCAAAGATGTGTAGGTTGGGTGGATTGGCCATGCTAAATTGCCCCTTAGTGTCCAAAGATGTGCAGGTTAGGTGGATTGGCCATGCTAAATTGCCCCTTAGTGTCTAAAGATTTACAGGTTAGGTGGATTGGCCATGCTAAATTGCCCCTTAGTGTCAAAAGATGTGCAGGTTAGGTGGATTGGCCATGCTAAATTGCCCCTTAGTGTCTAAATATGTACAGGTTAGGTGGATTGGCCATGCTAAATTGCCCCTTAGTGTCCAAAGATGTGCAGGTTAGGTGGATTGGCCATGCTAAATTGCCCCTTAGTGTCTAAAGATTTACAGGTTAGGTGGATTGGCCATGCTAAATTGCCCCTTAGTGTCAAAAGATGTGCAGGTTAGGTGGATTGGCCATGCTAAATTGTCCCTTAGTGACCAAAGATGTGTAGGTTGGGTGGATTGGCCATGCTAAATTGCCCCTTAGTGTCCAAAGATGCGTAAGTTAGGTGGATTGGCCATGCTAAATTGTCCCTTAGTGTCCAAAGATGTGCAGGTGAGGTGGATTGGCCATGCTAAATCTTTTATTCATCCGTGGGACATGGGTGTCGCTGGCTGGGCCCAGCATTTATTGCCCATCCCTAGTTGCCCCTTGGAGGGCAGTTGAGAGTCAACCACATTGCTGTGGCTCTGGAGTCACATGTAGGCCAAACCGGGGTAAGGACGGCAGATTTCCTTCCCTAAAGGGAACCAGATGGGTTTTTCCCACAATGGGTCATCAGTAGATTCTAATTCCAGATATTTTTTATTGAGTTCAAATTCCACCATCTGCCGTGGTGGGATTCGAACCCGGGTCCCCCAGAACATTCGCTGAGTTTCTGGATTAATGGTCCAGTCTAGCACTGCTGCCTCACAGCGCCGGGTTCGATTCCCGGCTTGAGTGACTGTCTGTTCGGAGTCTGCACGTTCTCCCCGTGTCTGCGTAGGTTTCCTCCGGGTGCTCCGGTTTCCTCCCACAGTCTGAAAGATGTGCTGGTTAGGGTGCATTGGCTGTGCTAAATCCTCTCTCAGTGTTACCCGAACAGGCACCGGAGTTTGGCAACTAGGGGATTTTCACAGTAACTTCATTGCGGTGTTAATGTAAGCCGATTTGTGACACTAATAGATAAATACGCCCTCCCCTCCAACTCCAGATTCAGCCGACAGGACACCGGGAAGACTCACTCCCCATCCCAGTTTTAGTTTTTCCAGCCCCACTCCTATCAGTAGAAAGAGACCCCCACCTTCGCCCATGCATCCCCCAGAGCCTTTTTGGAATAGTCACAGGTAGATAGGGCAGTGAAGAAGGCTTTTGGCATGCTGGCCTTCATCAGCCAGGACATTGAGTACAGAAATTGGGAAGATATGCTGCAGTTGGATCAGTAAATTTGTTGATGACACCAAGATTGGTGGAGGAGTGGATGAGGTGGAGGGCTGTTGTAGGCTGCAAAGAGACATAGATAGGATGCAGAGCTGGGCTGAAAAATGGCAAATGGAGTTTAACCCTGATAAATGTGAGGTGATTCATTTTGGTAGGACTAATTTAAATGTGGATTACAGGGTCAAAGGTAGGGTTCTGAAGACTGTGGAGGAACAGAGAGATCTTGGGGTCCATATCCACAGATCTCTAAAGGTTGCCACTCAAGTGGATAGAGCTGTGAAGAAGGCCTATAGTGTGTTAGCTTTTATTAACAGGGGGTTGGAGTTTAAGAGCCGTGGGGTTATGCTGCAACTGTACAGGACCTTGGTGAGACCACATTTGGAATATTGTGTGCAGTTCTGGTCACCTCACTATAAGAAGGATGTGGAAGCGCTGGAAAGAGTGCAGAGGAGATTTACCAGGATGCCGCCTGGTTTGGAGGGTAGGTCTTATGAGGAAAGGTTGAGGGAGCTAGGGCTGTTCTCTCTGGAGCGGAGGAGGCTGAGGGGAGACTTAATAGAGGTTTATAAAATGATGAAGGGGATAGATAGAGTGAACGTTCAAAGACTATTTCCTCGGGTGGATGGAGCTATTACAAGGGGGCATAACTATAGGGTTGGTGGTGGGACTTATAGGAAGGATATCAGAGGTAGGTTCTTTACGCAGAGAGTGGTTGGGGTGTGGAATGGACTGCCTGCAATGATAGTGGAGTCAGACACTTTAGGAACATTTAAGCGGTTATTGGATAGGCACATGGAGCACACTGGGATGATCGGGAGTGGGATAGCTTGATCTTGGTTTCCGATAAAGCTCGGCACAACATCGTGGGCCGAAGGGCCTGTTCTGTGCTGTACTGTTCTATGCAGTTGTACAGGACGTTGGTGAGGCCGCACCTGGAGTATTGTGTTCAGTTTTGGTCACCTTGCTATCGGAAAGATGTTATTAAACTGGAGAGGGTGCGGAAGAGATTAACAAGGATGTTGCCAGGACTCAAGGGACTGAGTTATAGGGAGAGATTGGACAGGCTAGGACTTTTTTCTCTGGAGTGTAGGAGATTGAAGGGTGATCGTCCAGAGGTGTATCAGATCACGAGAGGCACGGATAGGGTGAATGCACTCAGGCTTTTTTCCCAGGGTTGGGGAATCGAGAACTCGGGGACTTGGGTTTGAGTTAAGAGGGGAAAGAATTAATGGGAACCTGAGGAGAAACATTTTTACACAGAGGGTGGGACGTATGTGGAATGAGCTGCCGGAGGAAGCGGTTGAGGCAGGGACATTGACAACATCTAAAAGGCATTTGGGCAGATACATGGATAGGAAAGGTTTAGAGGGATACGGGCCAAATGCAGGCAAATGGGGTTAGCTTAGATGGGCATTTTGGTCGTCATGGAGCAGTTTGGGCCGAAGGGCCTGTCTCCGTGCCGTAGATTCTATGATTCCCACCCAACTGTTAACCAATTTGGTTGCCATTTACAGAGATTTGATTTGATTTATTATTGTCACATGTACTGGGATACAGTGAAAAGTATTGTTTCTTGCGCGCTATACAGACAAAGCATACCGTTCATAGACTACATAGGAGAGAAGGAAAGGAGAGGGTGCAGAATGTAGTGCTACAGTCACAGCTAGGGTGTAGAGAAAGATCAGCTTAATATAAGGTAGGTCCTTTCAAAAGTCTGATGGCAGCAGGGAAGAAGCTGTTCTTGAGTCGGTTGGTACGTGACCTCAGACTTTTGTATCTTTTTCCCTGACGGAAGAAGGTGGGAGAGAGAATGTCCGGTGTGCGTGGAGTCCTTAATTATGCTGGCTGCTTTTCCCGAGGCAGCGGGAAGTGTAGACAGAGTCAATGGATGGGAGGCTGGTTTGTGTGATGGATTGGGCTACATTCACGACCCTTTGTAGTTCCTTGCTGTCTTGGGCAGAGCAGGAGCCCCATACCAAGCTGTGATACATCCGGAAAGGATGCTTTCGATTGGGCATCTGTAAAAGTTGGTGAGAGTCGTAGCTGACATGCCAAATTTCCTTAGTCTTCTGAGAAAGTAGAGGCGTTGGTGGGGCTGCCCCTTAGTGTCCAAAGATGTGTGGGTCAGGTGGATTGGCCATGCTAAATTCTCCCTCAGTTTCCAAAGAAGTGTAGGTTAGATGGATTGGCCATGCTAAATTGCCCCTTAGTGTCCAAAGATGTGCAGGTTAGGTGGATCGGCCATGCTAAGTTGTCCCTTAGTGTCCAAAGATGTGCAGGTTAGGGGGATTTGGCCATGCTAAATTGCCCCTTAGTGTCCAAAGATGTGTGGGTTAGGTGGATCGGCCATGCTAAGTTGTCCCTTAGTGTCCAAAGATGTGCAGGTTAGGGGGATTGGCCATGCTAAATTGTCCCTTCGTGTCCAAAGATGTGCGGGTCAGGTGGATTGGCCATGCTAAATTGTCCCTTCGTGTCCAAAGATGTGCAGGTTAGGTGGATTGGCCATGCTAAATTGTCCCTTAGTGTCCAAAGATGTGCAGGTTAGGGGGATTGGCCATGCTAAATTGTCCCTTCGTGTCCAAAGATGTGCGGGTCAGGTGGATTGGCCATGCTAAATTGTCCCTCAGTGTCCAAAGATGTGCGGGTCAGGTGGATTGGCCATGCTAAATTGTCCCTCAGTGTCCAAAGATGTGCTGGTTAGGTGGATTGGCCATGCTAAATTGTCCCTTCGTGTCCAAAGATGTGCGGGTCAGGTGGATTGGCCATGCTAAATTGTCCCTCAGTGTCCAAAGATGTGCGGGTCAGGTGGATTGGCCATGCTAAATTGTCCCTCAGTGTCCAAAGATGTGCTGGTTAGGTGGATTGGCCATGCTAAATTGCCCCTTAGTGTCTAAAGATTTACAGGTTAGGTGGATTGGCCATGCTAAATTGCCCCTTAGTGTCAAAAGATGTGCAGGTTAGGTGGATTGGCCATGCTAAATTGTCCCTTAGTGACCAAAGATGTGTAGGTTGGGTGGATTGGCCATGCTAAATTGCCCCTTAGTGTCCAAAGATGCGTAAGTTAGGTGGATTGGCCATGCTAAATTGTCCCTTAGTGTCCAAAGATGTGCAGGTGAGGTGGATTGGCCATGCTAAATCTTTTATTCATCCGTGGGACATGGGTGTCGCTGGCTGGGCCCAGCATTTATTGCCCATCCCTAGTTGCCCCTTGGAGGGCAGTTGAGAGTCAACCACATTGCTGTGGCTCTGGAGTCACATGTAGGCCAAACCGGGGTAAGGACGGCAGATTTCCTTCCCTAAAGGGAACCAGATGGGTTTTTCCCACAATGGGTCATCAGTAGATTCTAATTCCAGATATTTTTTATTGAGTTCAAATTCCACCATCTGCCGTGGTGGGATTCGAACCCGGGTCCCCCAGAACATTCGCTGAGTTTCTGGATTAATGGTCCAGTCTAGCACTGCTGCCTCACAGCGCCGGGTTCGATTCCCGGCTTGAGTGACTGTCTGTTCGGAGTCTGCACGTTCTCCCCGTGTCTGCGTAGGTTTCCTCCGGGTGCTCCGGTTTCCTCCCACAGTCTGAAAGATGTGCTGGTTAGGGTGCATTGGCTGTGCTAAATCCTCTCTCAGTGTTACCCGAACAGGCACCGGAGTTTGGCAACTAGGGGATTTTCACAGTAACTTCATTGCGGTGTTAATGTAAGCCGATTTGTGACACTAATAGATAAATACGCCCTCCCCTCCAACTCCAGATTCAGCCGACAGGACACCGGGAAGACTCACTCCCCATCCCAGTTTTAGTTTTTCCAGCCCCACTCCTATCAGTAGAAAGAGACCCCCACCTTCGCCCATGCATCCCCCAGAGCCTTTTTGGAATAGTCACAGGTAGATAGGGCAGTGAAGAAGGCTTTTGGCATGCTGGCCTTCATCAGCCAGGACATTGAGTACAGAAATTGGGAAGATATGCTGCAGTTGGATCAGTAAATTTGTTGATGACACCAAGATTGGTGGAGGAGTGGATGAGGTGGAGGGCTGTTGTAGGCTGCAAAGAGACATAGATAGGATGCAGAGCTGGGCTGAAAAATGGCAAATGGAGTTTAACCCTGATAAATGTGAGGTGATTCATTTTGGTAGGACTAATTTAAATGTGGATTACAGGGTCAAAGGTAGGGTTCTGAAGACTGTGGAGGAACAGAGAGATCTTGGGGTCCATATCCACAGATCTCTAAAGGTTGCCACTCAAGTGGATAGAGCTGTGAAGAAGGCCTATAGTGTGTTAGCTTTTATTAACAGGGGGTTGGAGTTTAAGAGCCGTGGGGTTATGCTGCAACTGTACAGGACCTTGGTGAGACCACATTTGGAATATTGTGTGCAGTTCTGGTCACCTCACTATAAGAAGGATGTGGAAGCGCTGGAAAGAGTGCAGAGGAGATTTACCAGGATGCCGCCTGGTTTGGAGGGTAGGTCTTATGAGGAAAGGTTGAGGGAGCTAGGGCTGTTCTCTCTGGAGCGGAGGAGGCTGAGGGGAGACTTAATAGAGGTTTATAAAATGATGAAGGGGATAGATAGAGTGAACGTTCAAAGACTATTTCCTCGGGTGGATGGAGCTATTACAAGGGGGCATAACTATAGGGTTGGTGGTGGGACTTATAGGAAGGATATCAGAGGTAGGTTCTTTACGCAGAGAGTGGTTGGGGTGTGGAATGGACTGCCTGCAATGATAGTGGAGTCAGACACTTTAGGAACATTTAAGCGGTTATTGGATAGGCACATGGAGCACACTGGGATGATCGGGAGTGGGATAGCTTGATCTTGGTTTCCGATAAAGCTCGGCACAACATCGTGGGCCGAAGGGCCTGTTCTGTGCTGTACTGTTCTATGCAGTTGTACAGGACGTTGGTGAGGCCGCACCTGGAGTATTGTGTTCAGTTTTGGTCACCTTGCTATCGGAAAGATGTTATTAAACTGGAGAGGGTGCGGAAGAGATTAACAAGGATGTTGCCAGGACTCAAGGGACTGAGTTATAGGGAGAGATTGGACAGGCTAGGACTTTTTTCTCTGGAGTGTAGGAGATTGAAGGGTGATCGTCCAGAGGTGTATCAGATCACGAGAGGCACGGATAGGGTGAATGCACTCAGGCTTTTTTCCCAGGGTTGGGGAATCGAGAACTCGGGGACTTGGGTTTGAGTTAAGAGGGGAAAGAATTAATGGGAACCTGAGGAGAAACATTTTTACACAGAGGGTGGGACGTATGTGGAATGAGCTGCCGGAGGAAGCGGTTGAGGCAGGGACATTGACAACATCTAAAAGGCATTTGGGCAGATACATGGATAGGAAAGGTTTAGAGGGATACGGGCCAAATGCAGGCAAATGGGGTTAGCTTAGATGGGCATTTTGGTCGTCATGGAGCAGTTTGGGCCGAAGGGCCTGTCTCCGTGCCGTAGATTCTATGATTCCCACCCAACTGTTAACCAATTTGGTTGCCATTTACAGAGATTTGATTTGATTTATTATTGTCACATGTACTGGGATACAGTGAAAAGTATTGTTTCTTGCGCGCTATACAGACAAAGCATACCGTTCATAGACTACATAGGAGAGAAGGAAAGGAGAGGGTGCAGAATGTAGTGCTACAGTCACAGCTAGGGTGTAGAGAAAGATCAGCTTAATATAAGGTAGGTCCTTTCAAAAGTCTGATGGCAGCAGGGAAGAAGCTGTTCTTGAGTCGGTTGGTACGTGACCTCAGACTTTTGTATCTTTTTCCCTGACGGAAGAAGGTGGGAGAGAGAATGTCCGGTGTGCGTGGAGTCCTTAATTATGCTGGCTGCTTTTCCCGAGGCAGCGGGAAGTGTAGACAGAGTCAATGGATGGGAGGCTGGTTTGTGTGATGGATTGGGCTACATTCACGACCCTTTGTAGTTCCTTGCTGTCTTGGGCAGAGCAGGAGCCCCATACCAAGCTGTGATACATCCGGAAAGGATGCTTTCGATTGGGCATCTGTAAAAGTTGGTGAGAGTCGTAGCTGACATGCCAAATTTCCTTAGTCTTCTGAGAAAGTAGAGGCGTTGGTGGGGCTGCCCCTTAGTGTCCAAAGATGTGT
>NW_027590352.1:230000-242500 GCF_964213995.1 Mustelus asterias | reverse complement strand
CCTCCGACAGTGCGGCACTCCCTCAGCACTGACACTCCCACAGTGCGGCACTCCCTCAGCACTGACCCTCCGACAGTGCGGCACTCCCTCAGCACTGACACTCCCACAGTGCGGCACTCCCTCAGCACTGACCCTCCGACAGTGCGGCACTCCCTCAGCACTGACCCTCCGACAGTGCGGCACTCCCTCAGCACTGACACTCCCACAGTGCGGCACTCCCTCAGCACTGACCCTCCGACAGTGCGGCACTCCCTCAGCACTGACCCTCCCACAGTGCGGCACTCCCTCAGCACTGACCCTCCGACAGTGCGGCACTCCCTCAGCACTGACCCTCCGACAGTGCGGCACTCCCTCAGCACTGACCCTCCGACAGTGCGGCGCTCCCTCAGCACTGACACTCCCACAGTGCGGCGCTCCCTCAGCACTGACACTCCCCTGCCGAATTAAAAAACAATATCATTCGAAATCATTTTGAACAATTCACCGTCACAGCATCGTGTGAAAGATTTGACATTTCTCCTTTAATTAATTGCCTGACGAAGGATGGAATCCAATTAGTGACCCAACCTGTCATGTATATTGTTGGACTGCTGCGGTGAATGGTGAGTTGTGAATAAATTTTGCTAATATGTCACGCTTGGAGCCTTTCATCAATAAATCCTTCCTCCCATCTCTCTCTCTCTCCCCCTCCTACCCCAAATTGATGCCTCTAATCACAGGGGATGGATTTAGCCTTCCCGCATCAAAATTGAGGCCTACTTCAGGCCTGAGGCCTTGTCAGTCAGACTCCGGCCCTCTGTTGATTTTCATTTGCTTCGATTGATTATTGTCACATGTATTGGGATACAGTGAAAAGTATTGTTTCTTGCGCGCCATACAGACAAAGCATACCGTTCATAGAGAAGGAAAGGAGAGGGTGCAGAATGTAGTTTTACAGTCATAGTTAGGGTGTAGAGGAAGATCAACTTGGACGAGATGAGCAGATGGACTTCAACTCGGATAAATGTGCAGTGGTCCATTTTGGCAGGTCAAATGGGATGAAGGAGTACAATATAAAGGGAAAGACTCTTAGAAGTGTAGAGGATCAGAAGGACCTTGGGGTCCGGGTCCATAGGACTCTTAAATCGGCCTCGCAGGTGGAGGAGGTGGTTAAGAAGGCGTATGGTGTGCTGGCCTTCATCAATCGAGGGATTGAGTTTCGGAGTCGGGAGATAATGATGCAGCTTTATAAGACCCTCGTCAGACCCCACTTGGAGTACTGTGCTCAGTTCTGCTCGCCTCATTACAGGAGGGATGTGGAAATTATTGAAAGGGTGCAGAGAAGATTTAGAAGGATGTTGCCTGGATTGGTTGGCATGCCTTATGAGGATAGGCTGAGGGAGCTCGGTCTTTTCTCCTTGGAGAGACGAAGGATGAGAGGTGAACTGATAGAGGTGTACAAGATGTTGAGAGGCATAGATCGGGTGGATTCTCGGAGGCTTTTTCCCAGGGCTGAAATGGTTGCTACGAGAGGACACAAGGTTTAAGGTGCTGGGGAGTAGGTACAGAGGAGATGTCAGGGGTAGGTTTTTCACTCAGAGGGTGTTGGGTGAGTGGAATCGGCTGCCGTCAGTGGTGGTGGAGGCAAACTCAATAGGGTCTTTTAAGAGACTCCTGGATGAGTACATGGGGCTTAATAGGATAGAGGGTTATAGGTAAGCTTATATATAAGCCTAGGTCAGTAGGGACACGACTGGCGCAACTTGTGGGCTGAAGGGCCTGTTTGTGCTGTAGTTTTTCTATGTTCTATGTTCTAAGTCCATTCAAAAGTCTGACAGCAGCAGGGAAGAAGCTGTTCTTGAGTCGGTTGGGAGGTGACCTCAGACTTTTGTATCTTTTTCCCGATGGAAGAAGGTGGAAGAGAGAATGTCCGGGGTGCGTGGGGTCCTTCATTTTGCTGGCTGCTTTTCCCCGAGGCAGCGGGAAGTGTAGACGGAGTCAATGGATGGGAGGCTGGTTTGCGTGATGGGATTGGGCTACGCTTGCGATAGTTTCTTGAGGCCTTGGTCAGAGCAGGAGCCGTGATACATCCGGAAAGGATGCTTTCTTAATCGTCTCCCCACCGTCATTTACTGATAAGTACTATCGTAGCAGGAGTAGGCCATTCAGCCCCTCTCGCCTGCTCTGCTATTCAATAAGATCGTGGCTAATCTCGCAAGGGCCTCAACTCCACTTTCCTGCCGACTCTCCACCATCCTGCTACGGACTAAAAATCTCTCTGTGTCCTCCACAAATTTACTCAAAGTTTCTGAGTTTCTCCCCACCCTCTGTTTTGAAACTGACCACCCCTTCTCCCCTTTTCAACTTCGGTTCGGCCGCACGGTAGCACAGTGGTTAGCACTGCTGCTTCACAGCTCCAGGGACCTGGGTTCGATTCCCGGCTCGGGTCACTGTCTGTGTGGAGTTTGCACATTCTCCTCGTGTCTGCGTGGGTTTCCTCCGGGTGCTCCGGTTTTCTCCCACAGTCCAAAGATGTGCGGGTTAGGTTGATTGGCCAGGTTAAAAATTGCCCCTTAGAATCCTGAGATGCGTAGGTTAGAGGGATTAGCGGGTAAAATATGTGGGGGTAGGGCCTGGGTGGGATTGTGGTCGGCGCAGACTCGATGGGCCGAATGGCCTCCTTCTGCACTGTAGGGTTTATATGATTATATGACTTGTAGAGTATCGCGTTCACTTCCGGTCGCCACATTACAGGGAGGATGTGGAGGCTTTGGAGAGGGCGTGGAAGAGGTTTACCAGGACGCTGCCTGGATTAGAGGGTCTGAGCGATAAGGAGAGGCTGACAAACTCGGGTTGCTTTCTCTGGAGCGGTGGAGGCTGGGGGGAGACCTGATAGAAGCCTGGAAAATGATGAGAGGCAGAGATAGGGTCGACAATCAGAATCTTTCTCCCCCAGAGTTGAAATGTCTAATACTAGGGGGGCACGGGCTTAAGGTGAGGGGGGGAATGTTCAAAGGAGATGTGAGGGGCAAGTTTTTTACACAGAGAGTGGTAGGTGTGTGGAACACGCTGCCAGGGGTGGTGGTGGAGGCAGATACGATAGGGGCGTTTAAGGGGCTTTTAGATGAATATATGAGGAAATAGAGGGACAGGGAGCAAGGCAGAAGGGATTAGTTTAATTTGATCTCAGGCTCGACACATCTTGGTGGGCCGAAGGGCCTGTTTCTGTGCTGTGCAGTTCTACGTCCCAATACGATACCCTCTTGGCCTAACCTGCCCAATCTCTCTCTCTCTAACACAAGCCCCCTTATCCCTGGAATAAGTCGAGAGATCTCTGGTGAAAAATAAAAGGACAAGCAAGTTAGATTGGATCTTCATCAGTGTGTAGGCCTGGACTGGAGTGCTGCGATCGGTCCTTAGGCCCCACGCCTTCGAAAAAAAGATCAAGGCCTCAGAGAGAGATTTACCAGAATGGGATAAAGGTTAATGATAGTTTAGTCAAGGTGGAGACACTGGGAGAATCTAGGATCATAGAATCAGAGAATCCGACAGTGCTGAAGGGGACCATTCGGCCCATCGAGTCTGCACCGACCACAATCCCACCCAGACCCTATCCCCATAAACCCATGCATTTACCCGAGCTAGTCCCCCTGACACTAAGGGGCAATTTAGCATGGCCAATCCAAAGAACAAAGAACAATACAGCACATGAACAGGCCCTTCGGCCCTCCAAGCCTGTGCCGATCATGTGCCCACTAGACCATTCTTTTGTATCCCTCTATTCCCAGTCTGTTCATGTGGTTAAACGATCCCAGTGTGTCCGCCTCAATCACCTTGCTTGGGAGTGCATTCCAGGCCCCCACCCCCTCTGTGTAAAATACGTCCCCCTGACATCTGTGTTGAACCTTGCCCCCCTCACCTTGAACCCGTGACCCCTTGTGTTCGTCACCTCCGACCTGGGAAAAAGCTTCCCACTGTTCACCCTATCTATGCCCTTCATAATTTTATACGCCTCTATTAGGTCGCCCCTCATCCTCCTAACCTGCACATCTTTGGACACTAAGGGGCAATTTAACATGGCCAATCCACCTAACCTGCACATCTTTGGACACCAAGGGGAAATTTAACATGGCCAATCCACCTAACCTGCACATCTTTGGACACTAAGGGGCAATTTAACATGGCCAATCCACCTAACCCGCACATCTGGGTCTGTACTTGTTGGAGTTTAGAAGGATGAGGGGGGGGATCTTATTGAAACTTAGAGGATACTGCGAGGCCTGGATAGAGTGGACATGGAGAGGATGTTTCCACGAGTAGGAAAAACTAGAACCGGAGGGCACAACCTCAGGCTAAAGGGACGATCCTTTAAAACAGAGATGAGGAGGAATTTCTTCAGCCAGAGAGTGGTGAATCTGTGGAACTCTTTGCCGCAGAAGGCTGTGGAGGCCGGGTCATTGAGTGTCTTTAAGACAGAGATAGATAGGTTCTTGATTAATAAGGGGATCAGGGGTTATGGGGAAAAGGCAGGAGAATGGGGATGAGAAAAATATCAGCCATGATTGAATGGTGGAGCAGACGCGATGGGCCGAGTGGCCTCATTCTGCTCCTATGTCTTATGGTCTTTGAACACTAAGGGACAATTTAGCATGGCCAATCCACCTAACCTGCACATCTTTGGACACTAAGGGGCAATTTAGCACGGCCAATCCACCGAACCTACACATCTTTGGACACTAAGGGGCAATTTAACATGGCCAATCCACCTAACCTGCACATCTTTGGACACTAAGGGACAATTTAGCATGGCCAATCCACCTAGCCCGCACATCTTTGGACACTCAGGGGCAATTTAGCATGGCCAATCCACCTAACCCGCACATCTTTGGACACTAAGGGGCAAGTTAGCATGGCCAATCCACCTAACCTACACATCTTTGGACACTAAGGGGCAATTTAGCATGGCCAATCCACCTAACCTGCACATCTTTGGACACTAAGGGGCAATTTCACATGGCCAATCCACCTAACCTGCACATCTTTGGACACTAAGGGACAATTTAGCATGGCCAATCCACCTAGCCCGCACATCTTTGGACACTCAGGGGCAATTTACCATGGCCAATCCACCTAACCCGCACATCTTTGGACACTAAGGGGCAAGTTAGCATGGCCAATCCACCTAACCTACACATCTTTGGACACTAAGGGGCAATTTAGCATGGCCAATCCACCTAGCCCGCACATCTTTGGACACTCAGGGGCAATTTAGCATGGCCAATCCACCTAACCTACACATCTTTGGACACTAAGGGGCAATTTAGCATGGCCAATCCACCTAACCCTCACATCTTTGGACACTAAGGGGCAATTTAGCATGGCCAATCCACCTAACCTATACATCTTTGGACACAAAGGAAGAATTTAGCATGGCCAATCCCCCTAACCTGCACATCTTTCGACACTAAGGGGCAATTTAGCATGGCCAATCCACCTAACCTGCACATCTTTGGACACTAAGGGGCAATTTAGCATGGCCAATCCCCCTAACCTATACATCTTTGGACACTAAGGGACAATTTAGCATGGCCAATCCACCTAACCTACACATCTTTGGACACTAAGGGGCAATTTAGCATGGCCAATCCCCCTAACCTGCACATCTTTGGACACTAAGGGGCAATTTAGCATGGCCAATCCACCTAACCTGCATATCTTTGGACACTAAGGGGCAATTTAGCACGGCCAATCCCCCTAACCTACACATCTTTGGAGTGTGGGAGGAAACCGGAGCACCCGGAAGAAACCCACGCAGACACGGGGAGAATGTGCAGACTCCGCATAGACAGTGACCCAAGGCTGGGAATCGAACCCGGGTCCCTGGCGCTGTGAGGCAGCAGTGCTAACCCACTGTGCCACCGTGCCTTATCATTTTTCTTCTCTCGTCAATAAGAATGCAGGCCACAAACGTTGACGTGGGGAAAGGTGATTGCAGACGGAGCTCGCACGGGGAATCTGAGGGAATTGCAAATGTGGAATTAAGCGATGGTAGGCTCGGTCCTTTCTAAGGGGGTTGGGGAAATCTGTCTGTCAGTACTGCCTCAGTACGTCTGTGAGGCATTGAGTGACGTCACGCTGCCGCTCCTTGAGAGATGAAGGCCTTTATTCCTGTTTCTTCCGGGGATTCTTCGCTCGGAGGCCAGGGGTGTTGGGGAAAAGGCAGGCGAGAGGGAGACCAATAATTTTGGGATTGATTGCCGGAGCGAGAGAGGTGGGGCCCACGTGAGGAATGGTTAGGTTCAAACGGGACGCGGGAGAGCCGATGTTCACGTGAGGTCAGGAGGAGAGGAGGCGAGGATTTATAGAGGAGCACAGCACAGGAACAGGCCCTTCGGCCCACTATGTTGTGCCGACCCTGAAGCCAAATTAATCTAATCCGCTCTGCCTGCCCTTGCGGCGCTCCCTCAATACTGACCCTCCGACAGTGCGGCACTCCCTCAATACTGACCTCCCGACAGTGCGGCACTCCCTCAGCACTGACCCTCCGACAGTGCGGCACTCCCTCAGCACTGACCCTCCGACAGTGCGGCACTCCCTCAGCACTGACCCTCCGACAGTGCGGCGCTCCCTCAGCACTGACCCTCCGACAGTGCGGCACTCCCTCAGTACTGACCCCCCGACAGTGCGGCACTCCCTCAGCACTGACCCTCCGACAGTGCGGCACTCCCTCAATACTGACCCCCCGACAGTGCGGCACTCCCTCAGCACTGACCCTCCGACAGTGCGGCACTACCTCAGCACTGACCCTCCGACAGTGTGGCACTCCCTCAGCACTGACCCTCCGACAGTGCGGCACTACCTCAGCACTGACCCTCCGACAGTGTGGCACTCCCTCAGCACTGACCCTCCGACAGTGCGGCACTACCTCAGCACTGACCCTCCGACAGTGCGGCACTCCCTCAGTACTGACCCTCCGACAGTGCGGCACTACCTCAGCACTGACCCTCCGACAGTGCGGCACTACCTCAGTACTGACCCTCCGACAGTGCGGCACTCCCTCAGCACTGACCCTCCGACAGTGCGGCACTACCTCAGCACAGGCTGTGATTTTGGACTCCTATCTGTGGAGTGGAACTTGAGATGGGACCAGGGCGGTCACTGACTCACGGTGTATCGCAGAAAAATAAATAAAACATGTCTGTATTCAGAAAACATCCAACCTCTGGTGGGCTCGGAGAATAATATATTGGTGTTGCATTAAATTAAAATTAAAATTTAAACACTGCTGCTCCTGTAATCTGTAGAATGTGATGTTTAATTAGACACTACATCAGCTCCGAAGCCTTGTGCTGTACCCTCAGGGTCTCTGCATGGGATGGATTTCTGTTGCCTTATCGTCTCTTCACCTGATGCACATTGGGATGACGTTCTGTGCTCTGTGGCAAAGCAGAGGATTGGCGCAGGAGATACAGGCCTGCCGCGCTCCCTGCTAATGACGCCAACTTCTCCCCACCGTCCCGTGAAGGAGGCCTCTCTCCTGGGCCCCACTCAGCTGGTTAAATTGACCTGCTTTCCCCCGTTTCATTTGGCCGCATCCTGGGAGGGCGGCACAGCCTTTCTCTGTAGGCCTCATTGAGATAAGGAGACACACAGCCTCTCCCTCTAGGCCTCACCCGCTGGCCCTCATCCTGGGAGGGAGACACAGCCTTTTTTTGCAGGCCTCATCGAGATAGGGAGACATAGCCTTGCCCTCGAGGCCTCACCCGCTAGGCCTCATCCTGGGAGGGAGACACAGCCTTTTTCTGTAGGCCTCATCGAGATAGGGAGACACAGCCTTTTTCTGTAGGCCTCATCGTGATAGGGAGACACAACCTTGCCCACCAGGCCTCATCCACTGAGGGAGACACAGCCTTTCTCGCTAGGCCTCATCCTGGGAGGGAGACACAGCATTTTTCTGTAGGCCTCACCCGGTGATAGAGACACAGCCTTTCCATCTAGGCCTCACCCAGTGAGGGAAACACAGCCTTTCCCTCCAGATCTTACCCCTCTCGGTCTTACCCCTCTAAGTCTTACCCCTCTTGGTCTCATCCCTCTCGGTCTTACCCCTCTAAGTCTTACCCCTTAAGGTCTCACTCCTCTCGCCCATACCCCTCCAGGTCTTACCCCTCGAGGTCTTAACCCTCGAAGTCTTACCCTTCTCGATCTTACCCCTCTAGGTCTTAACCCTCTAAGTCTTACCCTTCTCGATCTTACCCCCTCTCGGTCTCACCCCTCTCGGCCTCACCGCTCTCGGTCTTACCCCCTCTAGGTCTCACCCAGCGAGGGAGACACAGCCTTGCCCGCTAGGCCTCACCCAGAGGGAGACACAACACTGCCGCTCAGCCTCACCAATCAACCTTTTTCCCAATTCATTTGGGCTTGAGGGGATTCAGCGGATGGGAAAATTGTTGTCTCAATGCGATGGAGGCCAGAGGCGAGCGTGTCGGGGAGACAGGCCTCTTCCCCGATCGTCTGCCGGGGCCGTCTGCGAGCAGCGCGTACTTATAATTCAATCTGGTATCCATGGGTGATGGAGGCATATGCTTTCTCTTGGAGCGCATTATCTGAGTCCGCCTCTCACCATAACTCAGGGCTCGCTGACACTTTAATAGCACGAACAGCCCCGCAGATAAGTACTGGAGAATTTCTGCAATTTCTATCCAGACTGTGACCCAGCCGTGTCGAGAGACATCTCTCGGTGATGGATGTCAGAGAATTTAACCACGTCAGTCACTGGCTGCTTTATTATTGACGTTGGCGGGCGAAGGAGAACAGGCTTTATGCCCACGTCCCGAATCGCCCCCTTCGAGAAGGTGCTGGGTGAGCCGCCATCTTGAACCCGCCGCAGTCCCCCGTGTAGGTACACCCACAGTGCTGTTAGGGAGGGAGTTCCGGGATTGTGATTGGACATCAGTCAGTCCCTGTGTGTGGTGTAGGTACACCCACCGCGCTGTTAGGGAGGGAGTTCCAGGATTGTGATTGGACATCAGTCAGTCCCCGTGTGTGGTGTAGGTACACCCACAGTGCTGTTAGGGAGGGAGTTCCAGGATTGTGATTGGACATCAGTCAGTCCTCGTGTGTGGTGTAGGTACACCCGCCGTGCTGTTAGGAAGGGAGTTCCAGGATTGTGATTGGACATCAGTCAGTCCTCGTGTGTGGTGTAGGTACACCCGCCGTGCTGTTAGGGAGGGAGTTCCAGGATTTTGACCCCAGCCACAGTGAAGGAACGGCCGATATATTTCCAAGTCGGGATGGTGAGATGGTCAGTTTGAGGCGGGGGAGGTGGTTGTACGGAAGCATTAATGCATAAAGTGGAATGGAAATCCAGAACACTCCGCCAACCAACCAACCAAACCTCTGACAGTGCAGCGCTCCCTCAGCACTGACCCTCCGACAGTGCGGCACTCCCTCAGCACTGACCCTCTGACAGTGCGGCACTCCCTCAGTACTGACCCTCCGACAGTGCGGCACTCCCTCAGCACTGACCCTCCGACAGTGCGGCGCTCCCTCAGTACTGACCCTCCAACAGTGCGGCACTCCCTCAGCACTGACCCTCCGACAGTGCGGCACTCCCACAGTACTGACCCTCCGACAGTGCGGCACTCCCTCAGCACTGACCCTCCGACAGTGCGGCGCTCCCTCAGTACTGACCCTCCAACAGTGCGGCACTCCCTCAGCACTGACCCTCTGACAGTGCGGCACTCCCTCAGTACTGACCGTCCAACAGTGCGGCACTCCCTCAGTACTGACCCTCCGACAGTGCGGCTCTCCCTCAGCACTGACCCTCCGACAGTGCGGCGCTCCCTCAGTACTGACCTTCCGACAGTGCGGCACTCCCTCAGCACTGACCCTCCGACAGTGCGGCACTCCCTCAGCACTGACCCTCCCACAGTGCGGCACTCCCTCAGTACTGACCCACCGACAGTGCGACACTCTCTCAGCACTGACCCTCCGGCAGTGCGGCACTCCCTCAGCACTGACCCTCCGACAGTGCGGCGCTCCCTCAGTACTGACCCTCCGACAGTGCGGCACTCCCTCAATACCGACCCTCCGACAGTGCGGTACTCCCTCACCACTGACCCTCCGACAGTGCGGCGCTCCCTCAGTACTGACCCTCTGACAGTGCGGCATTCCCTCAGCACTGACCCTCTGACAGTGCGGCACTCCCTCAGTACTGACCCTCCGACAGTGCGGCACTCCCTCAGTACTGACCCTCCGACAGTGCAGCACTCCCTCAGTACTGACCCTCCGACAGTGCGGTACTCCCTCACCACTGACATAGAACATAGAACATAGAACGTTACAGCACAGAACAGGCCCTTCGGCCCACGATGTTGTGCCGACCTTCATCTGAAACCAAGATCAAGCTATCCCACTCCCTACCATCCTGGTGTGCTCCATGTGCCTATCCAATAACCGCTTAAATGTTCCTAAAGTGTCTGACTCCACTATCACTGCAGGCAGTCCATTCCACACCCCAACCACTCTCTGCGTGAAGAACCTACCTCTGATATCCTTCCTATATCTCCCCCCATGAACCCTATAGTTATGCCCCCTTGTAATAGCTCCATCCACCCGAGGAAATAGTCTTTGAACGTTCACTCGATCTATCCCCTTCATCATTTTATAAACCTCTATTAAGTCTCCCCTCAATCTCCTCCGCTCCAGAGAGAACAGCCCCAGCTCCCTCAACCTTTCCTCATAAGACCGACACTCCAAACCAGGCAACATCCTGGTAAATCTCCTCTGCACTCTTTCCAGCGCTTCCACATCCTTCTTATAGTGAGGTGACCAGAACTGCACGCAATATTCCAAATGTGGTCTCACCAAGGTCCTGTACAGTTGCAGCATAACCCCACGGCTCTTAAACTCCAACCCCCTGTTAATAAAAGCTAACACACTATAGGCCTTCTTCACAGCTCTATCCACTTGAGTGGCAACCTTTAGAGATCTGTGGATATGGACCCCAAGATCTCTCTGTTCCTCCACAGTCTTCAGAACCCTACCTTTGACCCTGTAATCCACATTTAAATTAGTCCTACCAAAATGAATCACCTCACATTTATCAGGGTTAAACTCCATTTGCCATTTTTCAGCCCAGCTTTGCATACTATCTATGTCTCTTTGCAGCCTACAACAGCCCTCCACCTCATCCACTACTCCACCAATCTTGGTGTAATCAGCAAATTTACTGATCCACCCTTCAGCCCCCTCCTCTAAGTCATTAATAAAAATCACAAAGAGCAGAGGACCAAGCACCGATCCCTGCGGCACTCCGCTAGCAACCTGCCTCCAGTCCGAAAATTTTCCATCCACCACCACCCTCTGTCTTCGATCAGATAGCCAGTTACCTATCCAATCGGCCAACTTTCCCTCTATCCCACACCTCCTTACTTTCATCATAAGCCGACCATGGGGGACCTTATCAAACGCCTTACTAAAATCCATGTATATGACATCAACCGCCCTACCTTCATCAACACACCTAGTTACCTCCTCAAAAAATTCTATCAAATTTGTGAGGCACGATTTGCCCTTCACAAATCCGTGCTGACTATCCCGGATTAATCCGCATCTTTCTAAATGGTCGTAAATCCCATCCCTAAGGACCTTTTCCATCAATTTACCAACCACCGAAGTCAGACTAACCGGTCTATAATTACCAGGGTCATTTCTATTCCTTTTCTTAAACAGAGGAACAACATTTGCCACTCTCCAGTCCTCCGGCACCATCCCCGTGGACAGTGAGGACCCAAAGATCAAAGCCAAAGGCTCTGCAATCTCATCCCTCGCCTCCCAAAGAATCCTAGGATACATTTCATCAGGCCCAGGGGACTTATCGACCTTCAGTTTATTCAAAACTGCCAATACATCCTCCCTCCGAACATCTATTTCCTCCAGCCTATTAGCCTGTAACACCTTCTCTTCCTGAAAAACATGGCCCCTCTCCTTGGTGAACACTGAAGAAAAGTATTCATTCATCACCTCGCCTATCTCTACTGATTCCATACACAAGTTCCCACCACTGTCCTTGACCGGCCCTAACGTCACCCTGGTCATTCTTTTATTCCTCACATAAGAGTAAAAAGCCTTGGGGTTTTCCTTGATCCGACCCGCCAAGGACTTCTCATGTCCCCTCCTAGCTCTCCTGAGCCCCTTTTTCAGCTCATTCCTTGCTAACTTGTAACCCTCAATCGAGCCATCTGAACCTTGTTTCCTCATCCCTACATAAGCTTCCCTCTTCCTTTTCACAAGACATTCCACCTCTTTTGTGAACCACGGTTCCCTCACTCGGCCATTTCCTCCCTGCCTGACAGGGACATACCTATCAAGGACACCCAGTATTTGTTCCTTGAAAAAGTTCCACTTTTCATCAGTGCCTTTCCCTGACAGTTTCTGTTCCCATCTTATGCCCCCTAATTCTTGCCTAATCGCATCATAATTACCTCTCCCCCAATTGTAAGCCTTGCCCTGCCGTCCGG
>NW_027590352.1:220000-222500 GCF_964213995.1 Mustelus asterias | reverse complement strand
GTCGGGACAAAGGGGCCTAGATCCCAGGCTGTGGGGATGAAAGGGGCCTAGATTCCAGGCTGTGGGGGTAAAGGGGCCTAGATCCCAGACTTTGAAGATGTAAGGGCCTAGATTCTGGGCTGGAGGGACAAAGGGACCTTGATCCCAGGCTGTGAGGGTGAACGGGCCTAGATCCCAGGCTGTGGGGTGAAGGGGGCTAGATCCCAGGCTGTGGGGACAAAGGCCTAGATTCCAGGCTGTGGGGATGAAGCGGTTTCGATTCCAGGCTATGGGGGTGAAGGGGCCTTGATCCCAGGCTGTGGGGGTGAAGGGGCCTAAATCTCAGGCTGTGGGGATGAAGGGGTCTTTATCCCAGGTTGCGGTGATGAAGGAGCCTAGATCCCAGGTTGTGGGGGTGAAGATGCCTAGATTCCAGGCAGTGGAAGTGAAGGGGCCTAGATCCCAGGCAGTGGGGATGAAGGGGCCTAGATTCCGGGTTCTGGAGGTGAAGGGGTCTAGATCCCAGGTTGTGGGGATGAAGGGGCCTAGATCCTAGGCTGTGGAGGTGAAGGGGCCTAGATTCCAGGCAGTGGAGGTGAAGGGGCCTAGATCCTAGGCTGTGGAGGTGAAGGGGCCTAGATCCTAGGCTGTGGAGGTGAAGGGGCCTAGATTCCAGGCAGTGGAGGTGAAGGGGCCTAGATCCTAGGCTGTGGAGGTGAAGGGACCTAGATCCTAGGCTGTGGAGGTGAAGGGGCCTAGATCCTAGGCTGTGGGGACAAAGGAGCCTCGATCCCAGGTAGTGAGACGCGTGGGTTGTTTCCATCAGAAGCCCCCTTTAAATCCAGGGACCACTGGACCTCTCTTTAGCCCACTTCCCTCCAGTGTTTCCCCCCAACAACCCCCCTTCATCCCCATCCATTCATCCCTTCCCCAGCCACAGTGAAGGAACGGCCGATATATTTCCAAGTCGGGATGGTGAGTGGCTCGGAGGGGGAACTTGCAGGTGGGGGTGTTCCCCATGTGTCTGCTGCCCCCCCCTTGTCCTTCTAGGTGGTAGAGGTGGTGGGTTTGGAAGGTGCTGTCGAAGGAGCCTTGGCGAGTCGCTGCAGTGCATCTTGTAGATGGTACACACTGCTGCCACTGTGCGTCGGTGGTGGAGGGAGTGAGTGTTTGTGGTTAGCGTGTCGATCGAGCGGGGCTGCTTTGTCCCGGATGGTGTCGAGCTTCTCGAGTGTTGTTGGGAGCCGCACTCATCCAGGCAAGTGGAGAGTGTTCCATCGCACTCCTGACTTGTGTCCTTGTAGATGGTGGACAGGCTTTGGGGGGAGTCAGGAGGTGAGTTACTCTCCGCAGGATTCCCAGCCTCTGACCTGCTCTGGTAGCCACAGTGTTTATCTGGCTGGGTCCAGTTCAGTTTCTGGTCAGTGATAACCCCCAGGATGTTGATAGTGAGGGAGGGGGATTCAGCGATGGTGATGCCATTGAATGTCAAGGAGGAGATGGTTAGATCGTCTTTAGTCGAAGATGGTCATTGCCGGGCACTTGTGTAGCACGAATTTTGGTCGATCTAATGTAAGGGGAAGCTATACTATACATGGCAGAACCATCAGGAGTATAGACACACAGAGGGACCTGGGTGTACAAGTCCACAGATCCTTAAAGATGGCAGCACAGGTGGAGAGGGTGGTGAAGAAGGCATATGGCATGCTTGCCTTTATTGGACGGGGCATAGAATATACAAGTTGGCATATGATGTTGCAGATGTATAGAACGTTGGTTCGGCCACATTTGGAGTACTGCGTCCAGTTCTGGTCGCCACACTGCCAGAAGGACGTGGAGGCGTTAGAGAGAGTGCAGAGAAGGTTTACCAGGATGTTGCCTGGTATGGAGGGTCTTAGCTATGAGGAGAGATTGGGTAAACTGGGGTTGTTCTCCCTGGAAAGACGGAGGATGAGGGGCGACCTAATAGAGGCGTATAAAATTATGAAGGGTATAGATAGGGTGAACAGTGGGAAGCTTTTTCCCAGGTCGGAGGTGACGAACACAAGGGGTCACGGGTTCAAGGTGAGGGGGGCAAGGTTCAGCGCAGATGTCAGGGGGATGTATTTTACACAGAGGGTGGTGGGGGCCTGGAATGCACTGCCAAGCAAGGTGATTGAGGCGGACACACTGGGATCGTTTAAGACTTATCTAGATAGCCACATGAACAGACTGGGAATAGAGGGATACAAACGAATGGTCTAGTTGGGCACATGAGCGGCGCAGGCTTGGAGGGCCGAAGGGCCTGTTCCTGTGCTGTATTGTTCTTTGTTCTTCTTTGAATGTTCCAAATCATACAATCCTACAGTGCAGAAGAGGCCATTCGGCCCATCGAGTCTGCACCGACACCTGAGAAACACCTGACCTGCCCACCTAATCCCACTTGCCAGCTCTTGGCCCAGAGCCCTGAATGTTATGGTGCCGAGGACCCATCCAGGTACTTTTTAAAGGATGTGAGGCATCCCGCCCCCACCACCCTCCC
>NW_027590352.1:190000-215000 GCF_964213995.1 Mustelus asterias | reverse complement strand
ATTATATTCGCTGGAGTTTGGAAGAGTGAGAGGGGATCTCATAGAAACTTATAAAATTCTAACAGGGTTAGACAGGGTAGATTCAGAAAGAATGTTCCCGATGGTGGGGGGAGTCCAGAACTAGGGGGGTCATAGTTTGAGGATAAGGGGGTAAACCTTTTAGGACTGAGGTGAGGAGAAATTTCTTCACCCAGAGAGCGGTGGAATACACTCCCACAGAAAGTAGTTGAGGCCAAAACGTTGTGTGATTTCAAGAAGGAATTAGATATCGCTCTTGGGGCTAAAGGGATCGAGGGATATCATAGAATCCCTGCAGTGCAGAAGGAGGCCATTCAGCCCATCGAGTCTGCACCCACCACAATCCCACCCAAGCTCTATCCTCATAACCCCACGTATTTACCCTGCTAATGCCCCTGACACTAAGGGGCAATTTAGCATGGCCAATCCACCTAACCTGCACATCTTTGGACACTAAGGGGCAATTTAGCATGGCCAATCCACCTAACCTACACATCTTTGGACACTAAGGGGCAATTTAGCATGGCCAATCCACCTAACCTGCACATCTTTGGACACTAAGGGGCAATTTAGCATGGCCAATCCACCTAACCTGCACATCTTTGGACAGTAAGGGGCAATTTAGCATGGCCAATCCACCTAACCTGCACATCTTTGGACACTAAGGGGCAATTTAGCATGGCCAATCCACTTAACCAACACACCTTTGGACACTAAGGGGCAATTTAGCATGACCAATCCACCTAACCTGCACATCTTTGGACACTCAGGGGCAATTTAGCATGGCCAATCCACCTAACCTGCACATCGTTGGACAGTAAGGGGCAATTTAGCATGGCCAATCCACCTAACCTGCACATCTTTGGACACTAAGGGGCAATTTAGCATGGCCAACCCACTTAACCAACACACCTTTGGACACTAAGGGGCAATTTAGCATGGCCAATCCATCTAACCTGCACACCTTTGGACACTAGGGGGCAATTTAGCATGGCCAATCCACCTAACCTGCACATCTTTGGACACTAGGGGGCAATTTAGCATGGTCAATCCACCTAACCTGCACACCTTTGGACACTAGGGGGCAATTTAGCATAGCCAATCCACCTAACCCGCACACCTTTGGACACTAGGGGGCAATTTAGCACGGCCAATCCACCTAACCTGCAGATCAAGAAGAAATTAGATATCGCTCTTGGGGCTAAAGGGATCCAGGGATGTGGTGGGTGGGCGGGGGGCGGGGGGGGGGGGGGGGATCAGGATATTGAATTCGATGATCTGCCATGAACAAAGTGGATGGGGGAGCAGGCTGGAAGGGCTGAATGGCCTCCTCCTGCTTCTAGTTTCTATGTTTCTCAACTGCTCTCCAAGGGGCAATGAAGGATGGGCATTAAGTGCTGCCCAGCCAGCGATGAGCGTGTCTTACAAATAAATAAAATAACATTAATTCCAGTTGGTTCGGGGCGACATTGTTCCAGGAACCTGTTGGGTAAATCTTTCCACACATCCGTCTTCTCGGTTATTTCTCGGAGAATCTGAAGTCAATACGAAGATTAAATTCCCCCATGATTGTTCCAGCTTGCCTGTTCTTGCAGGCACAGTTATTGTTTGTGTCAGATGCTCCGTCCAATATTCTATATCTTGCCGCGGGGGGTCCGTAAACTACAGTGAACACTTGGCGAGTCGAAACCACGAGGGGTCCAAGGCAGGAACTCATCTCGAGAGTAACCGAGGCGGCCCCAATCCCACAAAGAATCCCTGCAGTGCAGAAGGAAGCCATTCGGCCCATCGAGTCTGCACTGGCCACAATCCCACCCACGCCCCATCCCCGTAACCCCAGGCATTTACCCTAGCTAGTCCCCCTGACGCTAAGGGGCAATTTAGCATGGCCAATCCACCTAACCTGCACCTTTTTGGACACGAAGGGGCAATTTAGCATTGTCAATCCACCTAACCTGCACATCTTTGGACACTGAGGGACAATTTAGCATGGCCAATCCACCTAACCCCCACATCTTTGGACACTAAGGGGCAATTTAGCATGGCCAATCCACCTAACCCGCACACCTTTGGACACTAAGGGGCAATTTAGCATGGCCAATCCACCTAACCTGCACATCTTTGGACATTAAGGGGCAATTTAGCATGGCCAATCCACCTAACCTGCACCTTTTTGGACACGAAGGGGCAATTTAGCATGGCCAATCCACCTAACCTGCACATCTTTGGACACTAAGGGACAATTTAGCATGGCCAATCCACCTAACCCACACATCTTTGGACACTAAGGGGCAATTTAGCATGGCCAATCCACCTAACCCCCACATTTTTGGACACTAAGAGGCAATTTAGCATGGCCAATCCACCTAACCCGCACATCTTTGGACACTAAGGGACAAATTAGCATGGCCAATCCACCTAATCTGCACATCTTTGGACACTGAGGGACAATTTAGCATGGCCAATCCACCTAACCCACACATCTTTGGACAGTAAGGGGCAATTTAGCATGGCCAATCCACCTAACCCCCACATCTTTGGACACTAAGGGGCAATTTAGCATGGCCAATCCACCTAACCCCCACATCTTTGGACACTAAGGGGTAATTTAGCATGGCCAATCTACCTAACCTGCACATCTTTGGACACTAAGGGACAATTTAGCATGGCCAATCCACCTAACCTGCACATCTTTGGACACTAAGGGACAATTTAGCACGGCCAATCCACCTAACCCGCACACCTTTGGACACTAAGGGGCAATTTAGCATGGCCAATCCACCTAACCTGCACCTTTTTGGACACGAAGGGGCAATTTAGCATGGCCAATCCACCTAACCTGCACATCTTTGGACACTAAGGGGCAATTTAGCATGGCCAATCCACCTAACCCGCACATCTTTGGACACTAAGGGGCAATTTAGCATGGCCAATCCACCTAACCCACACATCTTTGGACACTAAGGGGCAATTTAGCATGGCCAATCCACCTAACCCCCACATTTTTGGACACTAAGGGGCAATTTAGCATGGCCAATCCACCTAACCCGCACATCTTTGGACACTAAGGGACAAATTAGCATGGCCAATCCACCTAATCTGCACATCTTTGGACACTGAGGGACAATTTAGCATGGCCAATCCACCTAACCTGCACATCTTTGGACACTAAGGGGCAATTTAGCATGGCCAATCCACCTAACCCACACATCTTTGGACACTAAGGGGCAATTTATCATGGCCAATCCACCTAACCCCCACATCTTTGGACACTAAGGGGCAATTTAGCACGGCCAATCCACCTAACCTACACATCTTTGGATTGCGGGAGGAAACCGGAGCACCCGGAGGAAACCCACGCAGACACGGGGAGAACGTGTAAATTCCACACAGACAGTGACCCAAGCCGGGAATCGAACCCGGGTCCCTGGTGCTGTGAAGCAGCAGTGCTAACCCACTGTGCCACCGTGCCGCACCCAAAATTGACGGGTCTCTGTGTAAGCCGCTGTGCCTTTCGACGTTGGTCTGCACCCATAGCTCCCTGAGAGTGGTCACACAAGTAGAGAGGGTGGTCCAGATGGAGTATGACACGCTTGCCTTTATTAGTCAGGGCACTGTGTAAGACTGAGGTCACGTACCAACCGACTCAAGAACAGCTTCTTCCCTGCTGCTGTCAGACTTTTGAATGGACCTACCTCGCATTAAGCTGATCTTTCTCTACACCCGAGCTATAACTGTAACACTACATTCTGCACCCTCTCCTTTCCTTCTCTATGAACGGTATGCTTTGTCTGTATAGCGCGCAAGAAACAATACTTTTCACTGTATCCCAGTACATGTGACAATAATAAATCAAATCAAATATTAAGTTGATCTTTCTCTACACCCTAGCTATGACTGTAACATTACATTCTGCACCCTCTTCTTTCCTTCTCCCCTATGTACTCTATGAACGGTATGCTTTGTCTGTATAGCGCGCAAGAAACAGTACTTTTCACTGTATCCCAGTACATGTGACAAAAATAAATCAAATCAAAGAGTCAGGATGTCATGTTGCAGCTTTAGAAGCCTTTGTTTAGGCCGCACTTATTGCGTTCAATTCTGGTCACCACATTACAGGAAGGGTGTGGAGGCTTTGGCGAGGGTGTGGAAGAGGTTTACCAGGACGCTGCCTGGATTAGAGGGTCTGAGCTATAAGGAGAGGCTGGACAAACTCGGGTTGTTTTCTCTGGAGCGGCGGAGGCTGGGGGGAGACCTGATCGAAGCCTGGAAAATGATGAGAGGCAGAGATAGGGTCGACAGTCAGAATCTTTCTCCCCCAGAGTTGAAATGTCGAATACTAGGGGGGCACGGGCTTAAGGTGAGGGGGGGAAAGTTTAAAGGAGATGTGAGGGGCAAGTTTTTTTACACAGAGAGTGGTTGGTGTGTGGAACGCGCTGCCAGGGGTGGGGGTGGAGGCAGATACGATAGGGGTGTTTAAGGGGCTTTTAGATAAACACATGAACATGCGAGGAATAACTGTACAGGCTGGTCAGTGTGGTATATGGGCAGCACGGCGGCACAGTGGGTTAGCACTGCTGCCTCACAGCTCCAGGGACCCGGGTTCGATTCCCGGCCTTGGGTCACTGTCTGTGCGGAGTCTGCACGTTCTCCCCGTGTCTGCGTGGGTTTCCTCCGGGTGCTCCGGTTTCCTCCCACAGTCCGAAAGACGTGCTGGTTAGGGTGCATTGACCCGAACAGGCGCCGGAGTCTGGGCGACTAGGGGAATTTCACAGTAACTTCATTGCAGTGTTAATGTAAGCCTCACTTGTGACTAATAAATAAACTTTGCTTTACACATTCACATTCACACAGACACTCACTCACACACACTCACTCACACTCACACACACTCACATTCACACAGACACACTCACTCACACACTCACTCACACACACTCACACTCACTCACACACACTCACATTCACACAGACACACACACTCACACACACACTCACACACACACTCACACACACACTCACACACACACACACTCACTCACACACACTCACACACACACACTCACACACACACACTCACACACTCACACACACACTCACTCACACACACTCACACTCACTCACACTCACTCACATTCACACTCACAAACACACACACTCACACACAAACACACACAAACACACACTTACACTCACACACACACACACTCACACACACACACTCACACACTCACACTCACACACACACACACACTCACTCACACACTCACACACACACTCACTCACACTCACACACACACACACTCTCTCACACACACTCACACTCACTCACATTCACACAGACACACTCACAAACACACACACTCACACACACACTCACACAAACACTCACACATACTCACACACAAACACACACTTACACTCACACACACACACACTCAAAAACACACACACTCACACTCACTCACACACACACTCACACACACACACACTCACACACACTCACACACACACTCACATTCACTCACACAAACACACACTCACACACACACTCACACACACACTCACACACACACACACACTCACATTCACTCACACACACACACACGCACTCACACACTCACTCACACGTACACACACACACTCACACACACACACACCCACACACATACTCACACACACACACACTCACTCACACTCTCTTTCGACACACTCTGACACACACACGCACTCACACACTCACTCACACGTACACACACACACACACTCACACACACACGCACTCACACACTCACTCACACGTACACACACACACACACTCACACACACACGCACTCACACACTCACTCACACGTACACACACACACTCTCTCACACACACCCACACATACTCACACACTCACTCACAGTCACTCTCTCACACACACTCACACTCACACACAGTTGTGTATTTACACACAGATACAGCCTGTGATATGTGGGAGTTGGGAGGAGTGAATGCTTTAATTCTCCCCAGCAAGGGATGAGAGGGGTTGCGGGATGGATTGTGCAGTGAGCGGGAGAGAGGTGGCGCAGCGCTGAGTAATGTGGACTCTGCACCAATTAGAGACAAGTGCCCACTATTTATCTGACTGCATCCTGCTCTCTCTCTCTCTCTCCCTGACTAACAGAATGTTAAAGCTTGCCATCGATTGAAGTCAAACCTCAATAAATCTCCCAGGCTTGTCCGCTGCTCTGAGCCGGGTTTAATGAGGCAGTGGCCATCGCCCTCCTGGTAGCCCGCTCACTCACAGAGCACCAATCTCACCCTCGCTCCCCAAGGCAACGCAGACACACCGCTCAGTCACCACGGTTCATTGACTCCCCTCCGCTCCCCCACCCCCCCCACAGCCCGCCGGCACTCCAGGCTCTGTCTCGGGAGAGAGCCTCTGCACTCTCCTAGTCTCTGTCTCTGCCGCAATCCCGGGGCTCCGGGTTTCATCACAGCTCCGCGCAACCCGCAGCATAGTGTCGGCCCTGAATGAGGCCCTTCAGCCCATCCTTCTCCTGCTTGCTCTCGGCGAGAGTGAGCCGGTTGGCGCCACTACTTGCTTCTTCCCACAGGGGAGGGATGTGTGTGATGGGATGGATGTTTGTGTGTACATACCTGTGTGCAGGCGTGTGCGCAGGCGTGTGCGCAGGCGTGTGCGCAGGCGTGTGTGCAGGCGTGTGCGCAGGCGTGTGTGCAGGCGTGTGTGCGTTCATATGTACGTTCCATTCCCAAACATCACACTGACCTACCTCTCCAGCCCCCATATAAGTTTAAAGACAGTGCGACTCTCCCTCAGCACTGACCCTCCGACAGTGCGGCACTCCCTCAGCACTGACCCTCCGACAGTGCGACTCCCCCTCAGTACTGACCCTCCGACAGTGCAGCACTCCCTCAGCACTGACCCTCTGACAGTGCGGCACTCCCTCAGCACTGACCCTCCGACAGTGCGGCACTCCCTCAGCACTGACCCTCCGACAGTGCAGCACTCCCTCAGTACTGACCCTCCGACAGTGCGGCACTCCCTCAGCACTGACCCTCCGACAGTGCGGCACTCCCTCAGTACTGACCCTCCGACAGTGCGGCGCTCCCTCAGCACTGACCCTCTGACAGTGCAACACTCCCTCAGTACTGACCCTCTGACAGTGCGCCACTCCCTCAGCACTGACCCTCCGACAGTGCGGCACTCCCTCAGTACTGACCCTCTGACAGTGCGGCACCCCCTCAGCACTGACCCTCCGACAGTGCAGCACTCCCTCAGTACTGACCCTCTGACAGTGCGGCACCCCCTCAGCACTGACCCTCCGACAGTGCGACTCTCCCTCAGCACTGACCCTCCGACAGTGCGGCACTCCCTCAGTACTGACCCTCCGACAGTGCGGCACTCCCTCAGTACTGACCCTCCGACAGTGCGGCACTCCCTCAGTACTGACCCTCCGAAAGTGCGGCACTCCCTCAGCACTGACCCTCTGACAGTGCGGCACTCCCTCAGCACTGACCCTCCGACAGTGCGGCACTCCCTCAGCACTGACCCTCTGACAGTGCGGCACTCCCTCAGCACTGACCCTCTGACAGTGCGGCACTCCCACAGTACTGACCCTCCGACAGTGCGGCACTCCCTCAGCACTGACCCTCCGACAGTGCGGCACTCCCTCAGTACTGACCCTCCGACAATGCGGCGCTCCCTCAGCACTGACCCTCTGACAGTGCAGCACTCCATCAGTACTGACCCTCCGACAGTGCTGCACTCCCTCAGCACTGACCCTCCGACAGTGCGGCACTCCCTCAGCACTGACCCTCCGACAGTGCGGCACTCCCTCAGCACTGACCCTCCGACAGTGCGGCACTCCCTCAGCACTGACCCTCCGACAGTGCGGCACTCCCTCAGCACTGACCCTCCGACAGTGCGGCACTCCCTCAGTACTGACCCTCCCACAGTGCGGCACTCCCTCAGCACTGACCCTCCGACAGTGCGGCACTCCCTCAGTACTGACCCTCTGACAGTGCGGCACCCCCTCAGCACTGACCCTCCGACAGTGCAGCACTCCCTCAGTACTGACCCTCTGACAGTGCGCCACTCCCTCAGCACTGACCCTCCGACAGTGCGGCACTCCCTCAGTACTGACCCTCTGACAGTGCGGCACCCCCTCAGCACTGACCCTCCGACAGTGCAGCACTCCCTCAGTACTGACCCTCTGACAGTGCGGCACCCCCTTAGCACTGACCCTCCGACAGTGCGACTCTCCCTCAGCACTGACCCTCCGACAGTGCGGCACTCCCTCAGTACTGACCCTCCGACAGTGCGGCACTCCCTCAGTACTGACCCTCCGACAGTGCGGCACTCCCTCAGTACTGACCCTCCGACAGTGCGGCACTCCCTCAGCACTGACCCTCTGACAGTGCGGCACTCCCTCAGCACTGACCCTCCGACAGTGCGGCACTCCCTCAGCACTGACCCTCTGACAGTGCGGCACTCCCTCAGCACTGACCCTCTGACAGTGCGGCACTCCCACAGTACTGACCCTCCGACAGTGCGGCACTCCCTCAGCACTGACCCTCCGACAGTGCGGCACTCCCTCAGTACTGACCCTCCGACAATGCGGCGCTCCCTCAGCACTGACCCTCTGACAGTGCAGCACTCCATCAGTACTGACCCTCCGACAGTGCAGCACTCCCTCAGCACTGACCCTCCGACAGTGCGGCACTCCCTCAGCACTGACCCTCCGACAGTGCAGCATTCCCTCAGCACTGACCCTCCGACAGTGCGGCACTCCCTCAGCACTGACCCTCCGACAGTGCGGCACTCCCTCAGCACTGACCCTCCGACAGTGCGGCACTCCCTCAGCACTGACCCTCTGACAGTGCAGCACTCCATCAGTACTGACCCTCCGACAGTGCAGCACTCCCTCAGCACTGACCCTCCGACAGTGCGGCACTCCCTCAGCACTGACCCTCCGACAGTGCGGCACTCCCTCAGCACTGACCCTCCGACAGTGCAGCACTCCCTCAGTACTGACCCTCTGACAGTGCGGCACTCCCTCAGTACTGACCCTCTGACAGTGCAGCACTCCCTCAGCACTGACCCTCTGACAGTGCGGCACTCCCTCAGCACTGACCCTCTGACAGTGCAGCACTCCATCAGTACTGACCCTCCGACAGTGCGGCACTCCCTGAGCACTGACCCTCCGACAGTGCGACACTCCCTCAGCCCTGACCCTCCCACAGTGCGGCGCTCCCTCAGCCCTGACCCTCCCACAGTGCGGCACTCCCTCAGCCCTGACCCTCCCACAGTGCGGCGCTCCCTCAGCCCTGACCCTCCCACAGTGCGGCACTCCCTCAGTACTGAGTACATTCAGGGAGTGTGTGTGAGAAGCTTAGCCTCTGTCAATCGTTATTTACAGAGAGTCGAGAGGGTTATGAATCTCGGTCTAATGTGTTTTCTCTCCTGTGAACATTGGGAGCTAAATCGATTATCACAATCCGTGCTCTGTTTATCTAACTATACACATGCGGTCCATAAAAATGCAATTGCTCTTACCGTAGCGGCCACGGGCAGCTAACCTTCCCCTCCTGAGGACTTGAAACAATAACACAAGCAGAACGAATTGGCCAGAACTATCAAACCTTACTGCAGGCACCAGCCGCTTGAACTCGGGAAGGATAACTCCAAACGGATGGAGTTGCATTTCTTTAGTGTCCATTGGGCACCTCATTGTCCCTTAGTGTCCAAAGATTTGATTTGATTTGATTTATTATTGTCGCATGTGTTGGGATACAGTGTAAAGTATTGTTTCTTGCGCGCCATACAGAAAAGCATACCGTTCATAGAGTACATAGGGGAGAAGGAAAGGAGAGGGTGCAGAATGTAGTGTTACAGTCATAGCTAGGGTGTAGAGAAAGATCAACTTAATGCAAGGGAGGTCCATTCAAAAGTCTGACGGCAGCAGGGAAGAAGCTGTTCTTGAGTCGGTTGGCACGTGACCTCAGACTTTTGTATTTTTTTCCTAACGGAAGAAGGTGGAAGAGAGAATGTCCGGGGTGAATGGGGGTCCTTGATTATGCTGGCTGCTTTTCCCGAGGCAGCGGGAAGTGTAGACAGAGTCAATGGATGGGAGGCTGGTTTGCGTGATGGGATTGGGCTACATTCACGACCCTTTGTAGTTTCTTGCGGACTTGGGCAGAGCAGGAGCCCAGACCAAGCTGTGATACATCCGGAAAGGATGCTTTCTATGGTGCATCTGTAAAAGTTGGTGAGAGTCGTAGCTGACATGCCAAATTTCCTTAGTCTTCTGAGAAAGTAGAGGCGTCGATGGGCTTTCTTAACTATGGTGTCAGCATGGGGGGACCAGGACAGGTTGTGCAGGTTGGGTGGATTGGCCATGCGAAATTGCCCCTTAGTGTCCAAAGATGTGCAGGTTAGGTGGATTGGCCATGCTAAATTGTCCCTTAGTGTCCAAAGATGTGCGGGTTGGGTGGATTGGCCATGCTAAATTGTCCCTTAGTGTCCAAAGATGTGCAGGTTAGGTGGATTGGCCATGCTAAATTGCCCCTTAGTGTCCAAAGATGTGCAGGTTAGATGGATTGGCCATGCTAAATTGTCCCTCAGTGTCCAAAGATGTGCAGGTTAGGTGGATTGGCCATGCTAAATTGTCCCTTAGTGTCCAAAGATGTGCGGGTTAGGTGGATTGGCCATGCTAAATTGTCCCTTATTGTCCAAAGATGTGTGGGTTAGGTGGATTGGCCATGCTAAATTGCCCCTTATTGTCCAAAGATGTGCGGGTTAGGTGGATTGGCCATGCGAAATTGTCCCTTCGTGTCCAAAGATGTGCGGGTTAGGTGGATTGGCCATGCTAAATTGCCTCTTGGTGTCCAAAGATGTGCAGGTTAGGGGGATTGGCCATGATAAATTGCCCCTTTGTGTCCAAAGATGTGTGGGTTAGGTGGATTGGCCATGCTAAATTGCCTCTTAGTATCCAAAGATGTGCAGGTTCGGTGGGTTGGCCATGATAAATGTGTGGGGTTACAGGACAGTGTGGGGGAGAGGGCCTGGGTAAGTAAAATGCTCTGTCAGAGAGTCGGTGCAGACTCGATGGGCCGAATGGCCTTCTCTGCACTGCAGGGATTCTATGATTCTATGATTCTAAATTGTCGGGATGGAATGGTGAGCCTCACAGCACCATCTCTCATTAGCTGCTCACTCATTGCTCTCAATGTGAGGCTAAGTATTGGGGGACAGAGGAGATTAAGGCTATTGAGGTCTGAGGAATGCGGCAACATTGGCGCACAGAGGAGATTGAAGCTATTGGGGTGTGAGGATTGGGGGAATATTGGGGTACAGAGGAGATTGAAGCTATTGGGGTGTGAGGATTGGGGAAATATTGGGGTTCAGAGGAGATTGGGACTGTTGGGGTGTGAGGGATGGACAACATGTGAGGTCATCCATTCTGGTCGGAATAACAGCAAAATGGACTATTATTTAAATGGTAAAAAATTGCAGCATGCTGCTGTGCAGAGGGACCTGGGCGTCCTTGTGCAGGAATCTCAAGGAGTTGGTTTGCAGGTGCAGCAGGTAATTAAGAAGGCAAATGGAATTTTGTCCTTCATTGCGAGAGGGATGGAGTTTAAAAACAGCGAGATTATGTTGCAGCTGTATAAGGTGCTGGTGAGGCCACACCTGGAGTACTGTGTACAGTTTTGGTCTCCTTACTTGAGAAAGGATATACTGGCACTGGAGGGGGTGCAGAGGAGATTCACTAGGTTGATTCTGGAGTTGAGAGTGTTGGCTTATGAGGAGAGACTGGGTAGACTGGGGCGATACTCATTGGAATTCAGAAGAATGAGGGGGGGATTTTATAGAAATACATAAGATTATGAAGGGAATAGATAAGATAGAAGCAGGGAAGTTGTTTCCACTGGCGGGTGAAACTAGAACTAGGGGGCATGGCCTCAAAATAAGGGGAAGCAGATTTAGGACTGAGTTGAGGAGGAACTTCTTCACACAAAGGGTTGTGAATCTGTGGAATTCCCTGCCCAGTTGAGGCTACCTCGTTGAATGTTTTTAAGGCAAGGATAGATAAATTTTTGAACAGTAAAGGAATTAAGGGTTATGGTGAGCGGGCGGGTAAGTGGAGCTGGGTCCACGAAAAGATCAGCCATGATCTTATTGAATGGCGGAGCAGGCTCGAGGGGCCGGATGGCCTACTCCTGCTCCTAGTTCCTATGTTCTACTGTTGGGGCGATTGTGAGTGCTGTCGTGTGGCCAACTCTCCCAAATTGTCCCAGAATTTCCTGGGAATTGGAGATCTCCAGGATTCTGTTGGGGGTGGGAAAAGTCTTGGGGACACGGAAGGAAAGGTTGTTCCTGATGTCACCTTCTCGGGTCTTTCCAACCGTAGAGACGTTACGATGCCTGAAGGGAATCTGGTGAGGGGGCCACCAGCGTCTGAGGAGTTATTTCCGGAGAGAATCTTGAAGGAAGCTCTCCTCTGCGGCTCTGAATACTTTCTTTCTGGGTGGGAAAAGAAAAATTAATTGGATCAGACCTCCCCGTGGGATAATGTATTATTTCAATTTGCGGATGGAATAATTAAGCATAGAATAGAACGTTCCCGAGACACGGGGATATCTGTCTATGTTGACAACACGGGCCCACGATAAGGCTATTGTTGTGTCTGGAAGCCCAATGCAGGCCAATAAAAGACTGCAAGGTAGGTGGGAGTAAACTAACTGGAACTGTTTCAATGGAACGTAGAACAGTACAGCACAGGAACAGGCCCTTCAGCCCGTCAAGTTGAGCCTAGCCTGATGCCAAACTAAACTCATGCCTTCCACCTGTCCTCTCCCTCTATTCCTCGCACATTCCTGTCTGCAATGACTTCAATCTGGCTCCATTAAGGTTGGCCCATTGGGGTATGAGCTCCCTGATTAAGGATCCAATTGACGGATCCAATCAGGGAATCTTTCCCTTGTATTTTAACCGGGCCTGTCCACTGGCACTCCCCCAAGGTAGACTGCTGACTGATTGAATCATAGAAAAATCCCGACAGTGCAGGTGGAGGCCATTCGGCCCATCGAGTCTGTACCGACCGCAATCCTACCCAGGCCCTATCCCCGTAACCCCACGCATTTACCCTAACTAATACCCCGACGCTAAGGGGCAATTTAGCATGGCCAATCCACCTAACCTGCACATCTTTGGACACTAAGAGGCAATTTAGCATGGCCAATCCACCTAACCTACACATCTTTGGACACTAAGAGGCAATTTAGCATGGCCAATCCACCTAACCTGCACATCTTTGGACACTAAGAGGCAATTTAGCATGGCCAATCCACCTAACCTACACATCTTTGGACACTAAGAGGCAATTTAGCATGGCCAATCCACCTAACCTGCACATCTTTGGACACTAAGAGGCAATTTAGCATGGCCAATCCACCTAACCTGCACATCTTTGGACACTAAGGGGCAATTTAGCATGGCCAATCCACCTAACCTACACATCTTTGGACACTAAGGGGCAATTTAGCATGGCCAATCCACCTAACCGACACATCTTTGTGTGAGGTGATTCATTTTGGTAGGACAAGTTTGAATGCGGATTACAAGGTCAATGGTAGGGTTCTGAGGAATGTGGAGGAACAGAGAGATCTTGGGGTTCATATCCACAGATCTCTGAAGGTTGCCACTCAAGTGGATAGAGCTGTGAAGAAGGCCTGTAGTGTGTTAGCATTTATTAACAGGGGGTTTGAGTTTAAGAGCCGTGGGGTTATGCTGCAACTGTACAGGACCTTGGTGAGACCACATTTGGAATATTGTGTGCAGTTCTGGTCACTTCATCATAAGAAGGACGTGGAAGCATTGGAGAGAGTGCAGAGGAGATTTACCAGGATGCTGCCTGGTTTGGAGGGTAGGTCTTATGAGGAAAGGTTGAGGGAGCTAGGGCTGTTCTCTTTAGTGCGCTGGAGGTTGAGAGGCGACTTAATAGAGGTTTATAAGATGATGAGGGGGATAGATAGAGTGAACGTTCAAAGACTATTTCCTCGGGTTAGGTGGATTGGCCATGCTCAATTGCCCCTTAGCGTCCAAAGATGTGCAGGTTAGGTGGATTGGCCATGCTAAATTGCCCCTTAGTGTCCAAAGATGTGTAGGTTAGGGGGATTGGCCATGCTAAATTGCCCCTTAGTGTCCAAAGATGTGCAGGTTAGGTGGATTGGCCATACTAAATTGTCCCTTAGTGTCCAAAGACGTGCAGGTTATGTGGACTGGCCATGCTAAATTGCCCCTTAGTGTCCAAAGATGTGCGGGTTAGGTGGATTGGCCATGCTCAATTGCCCCTTAGTGTCCAAAGATGTGCAGGTTGGGTGGATTGGCCATGCTCAATTGCCCCTTAGTGTCCAAAGATGTGTAGGTTAGGTGGATTGGCCATGCTAAATTGCCCCTTAGTGTCCAAAGATGTGCAGGTTAGGAGGATTGGCCATGCTAAATTGTCCATAAGTGTCCAAAGATGTGCAGGTTAGGTGGATTGGCCATGCTAAATTGTCCCTTAGTGTCCAAAGACGTGCAGGTTAGGTGGACTGGCCATGCTAAATTGCTCCTTAGTGTCCAAAGATGTGCAGGTTAGGTGCTAAATTCTCGACTCAGTGTAACCCAAACAGGCGCCGGAGTGTGGGCGACGGGGATTTTCACAGCAACTTCATTGCAGTGTTAATGTAAGCCTTACTTGTGACACGAATAAATAAACTTTAAGAACCTTAAACTTCAGAAAGCCAATTAGTTGGTCCCATTAACATTTGTCTGCATACTGCGTGATTTCTTGCAAGGTATTTGATAGCTTAGTGCTTCAAGGCTTCACTTGTGGAATATGTTATCTGGCAAGAGGCTCTTTCCGTCAATCTTGTCAATCCCGAATGGTCAGATTAATGACAGTAATAACACTCCTTCCTTGGTAACTCCTTTTCAAACAATAAACCTTCTGAAACTTGCATATTGGTTTCATCTCGGTATTATGGGCCCTCGCGGGCCCCGGGCCCAGTCTTTATCCCCCATCCCTAATTGTCCCTTTGAGAAGGTGGTGGGTGAGCCGCCATCTTGGACCCGCCGCAGCCCCCGTGTGTGGTGTAGGTACACCCACCGTGCTGTTAGGGAGGGAGTTCCAGGATTGTGATTGGACAGCAGTCAGTCCCCGTGTGTGGTGTAGGTACACCCCCCGTGCTGTTAGGGAGGGAGTTCCAGGATTGTGATTGGACAGCAGTCAGTCCCCGTGTGTGGTGTAGGTACACCCACCGTGCTGTTAGGGAGGGAGTTCCAGGATTGTGATTGGACATCAGTCAGTCCCCGTGTGTGGTGTAGGTACACCCACCGTGCTGTTAGGGAGGGAGTTCCAGGATTGTGATTGGACATCAGTCAGTCCGTCAGTTAATCCTGATAAATGTGAGGTGATTCATTTTGGTGGGACTAATTTAAATGTGGATTACAGGGTCAAAGGTAGGGTTCTGAAGACTGTGGAGGAACAGAGAGATCTTGGGGTTCATATCCACAGATCTCTAAAGGTTGCCACTCAAGTGGATAGAGCTGTGAAGAAGGCCTATAGTGTGTTAGCTTTTATTAACAGGGGGTTGGAGTTTAAGAGCCGTGGGGTTGTGCTGCATCTGTACAGGACCTTGGTGAGACCACATTTGGAATATTGTGTGCAGTTCTGGTCACCTCACTATAGGAAGGATGTGGAAACGCTGGAAAGAGTGCAGAGGAGATTTACCAGGATGCTGCCTGGTTTGGAGGGTAGGTCTTATGAGGAAAGGTTGAGGGAGCTAGGGCTGTTCTCTCTGGAGCGGAGGAGGCTGAGGGGAGACTTAATAGAGGTTTATAAAATGATGAAGGGGATAGATATAGGGCGACACGGTAGCACAGTGGTTAGCACTGCTGCTTCACAGCTCCAGGGACCTGGGTTCGATTCCCGGCTTGGGTCACTGTCTGTGTGGAGTTTGCACATTCTCCTCGTGTCTGCGTGGGTTTCCTCCGGGTGCTCCGGTTTCCTCCCACAGTCCAAAGATGTGCGGGTTAGGTTGATTGGCCAAGCTAAAATTGCCCTTAGTGTCCTGGGATGCGCAGGTTAGAGGGATTAGGGGGTAAATATGTAGGGATATGGGGGTAGGGCCTGGGTGGGATTGTGGTCGGTGCAGACTCGATGGGCCGAATGGCCTCTTTCTGCACTGTAGGGTTTCTAAGATTTCTTTCTAAGATTTCTAAGATAGAGTGAACGTTCAAAGACTATTTCCTCGGGTGGATGGAGCTATTACAAGGGGGCATAACTATAGGGTTCATGATGGGAGATATAGGAAGGATATCAGAGGTAGGTTCTTTACGCAGAGAGTGGTTGGGGTGTGGAATGGACTGCCTGCAGTGATAGTGGAGTCAGACACTTTAGGAACATTTAAGCGGTTATTGGCTAGGCACATGGAGCACACCAGGATGATAGGGAGTGGGATAGCTTGATCTTGGTTTCAGATAAAGCTCGGCACAACATCATGGGCCGAAGGGCCTGTTCTGTGCTGTACTGTTCTATGTTCTAGTCCCCGTGTGGTGTAGGTACACCCACAGTGCTGTTAGGGAGGGAGTACCAGGATTGCGATTGGACATCAGTCAGTTCCATGTGGTGTAGGTACACCCACAGTGCTGTTAGAGGGGGAGTTTTGGGATTGTGAAATGCTGGTGTGGGAGGGTCAGTACTGAGGGAATGCCGCACTGTCGGAGGGTCAGGGCTGAGGGAGTGCTGCACTGTCGGAGGGTCAGTACTGAGGGAGTGCCGCACTGTCGGAGGGTCAGGGCTGAGGGAGTGCCTCACTGTCGGAGGGTCAGTACTGAGGGAGTGCCGCACTGTCGGAGGGTCAGGGCTGAGGGAGTGCCGCACTGTCGGAGGGTCAGTACTGAGGGAGTGCCGCACTGTCGGAGGGTCAGGGCTGAGGGAGTGCCGCACTGTCGGAGGGTCAGTGCTGAGGGAGTGCCGCACTGTGGGAGGGTCAGTGCTGAGGGAACGCCGCACTGTGGGAGGGTCAGGGCTGAGGGAGTGCTGCACTGTGAGAGGGTCAGGGCTGAGGGAGTGCCGCACTGTCGGAGGGTCAAAGCTGAGGGAGTGCCGCACTGTCTAAGGGTCAGTATTGAGGGAGTGCTGCACTCTCGGAGGGTCAGTGCTGAGGGAGTGCTGCAATGTCAGAGGGTCAGTGCTGAGGGAGTGCCGCACTGTGGGAGGGTCAGTGCTGAGGGAGTGCCGCACTGTCGGAGGGTCAGTACTGAGGGAGTGCCGCACTGTGGGAGGGTCAGGGCTGAGGGAGTGCTGCACTGTGGGAGGGTCAGGGCTGAGGGAGTGCCGCATAGTCAGAGGGTCAGTGCTGAGTGAGTGCCGCACTGTCTAAGGGTCAGTATTGAGGGAGTGCTGCACTCTCGGAGGGTCAGTGCTGAGGGAGTGCCGCACTGTGGGAGGGTCAGTACTGAGGGATTGCCACACTGTCAGAGGGTCAGTGCTGAGGGAGCGCCACACTGTCAGAGGGTCAGTGCTGAGTGAGTGCCGCACTGTCAGAGGGTCTGTACTGAGGGAGTGCCGCACTGTCGGAGGGTCTGTGCTGAGGGAGCGCTGAAACGAGCAGGGGAGAGCAGAGAATGATGTCTACAATTACGGAGGATTCTGGCATCTTTAATTTTGGAACGCACAAGCGCCTGACACAGTCAGGCCCTGATTACGGGGAAGATTGAAGGCTGGAGCTGTATATTCAGACACAGCCAATAAAGAAGGGAGCTGAATATACGCCAGGCGAGCTGGGTGCCCAATGGCTGCTGCTCTGTACGGAGCGACACAACGAGTCAGGAACAATGCAGGCTGCGACCGGCCTACGAAGCCTGTGCGAGGCAGGCCTGCGTCGTTTCTCCGCTAACCCCCTCTGCACGCCCCCTTCCCAGCAATGCCCCTCTCACACAATCCAACACATCGCTTCATTCCCTCCCCTTCCCCGTCTGTAATGCTGTCTCTACCCCACTACTTTGCCGCCATTTCCGGGTGCGTTCAGACACTAGGCCTCAGGCTCCGAACGCTCGTCCTCGTTACCAAAGCAGGGGGACGACGCTAATGGAGATCGATCCTCCTAAGGTGACAGTTTGACCAATTAAGCAGGTGGAGTAATGACTGGCAGATGGGAATTAAATGGAGATTAATTACAGAGGCTGTTGCTCCGCGGGGAAAGTGGCCAACGTGACGAGGGTGCAGGATGAGGTCTCGGCAAGTAGGCCGTAACCCTCTCCCTATTCGATATAAACCACCCCGAACCCCTCGATTAGATTCCAGTCTGTAACTCACTCCCGGGTATCTGTTATTCTATATATAAACCACGCCGAACCCCTCGATTAGATTCCAGTCTGTAACTCACTCCCGGGTATCTGTTATTCTATATATAAACCACCCCGAACACCTCGATTAGATTCCAGTCTGTAACTCACTCCCGGGTATCTGTTATTCTATATATAAACCACCTCGAACCCCTCGATTAGATTCCAGTCTGTAACTCACTCCCGGGTATCTGTTATTCTATATGTAAACCACCCCGAACCCCTCGATTAGATTCCAGTCTGTAACTCACTCTCGGGTATCTGTTACTCTATATATAAACCACCCCGAACCCCTCGATTAGATTCCAGTCTGTAACTCACTCCCAGGTATCTGTTATTCTATGTATAAACCACCACAAACCCCTCGATTAGATTCCAGTCTGTAACTCACTCCCGGTATCTGTTATTCTATGTATAAACCACCACAAACCCCTCGATTAGATTCCAGTCTGTAACTCACTCCCGGGTATCTGTTATTCTATATATAAACCATCCTGAACCCCTCGATTAGATTCCAGTCTGTAACTCGCTCCCGGATATCTGTTATTCTATGTATAAACCACCACAAACCCCTCGATTAGATTCCAGTCTGTAACTCACTCCCGGGTATCTGTTATTCTATATATAAACCATCCTGAACCCCTCCATTGGATTCCAGTCTGTAACTCACTCCCGGGTATCTGTTATTCTATATATAAACCACCTCGAACCCCTCGATTAGATTCCAGTCTGTAACTCAATCCCGGGTATCTGTTATTCTATATGTAAACCACCCCGAACCCCTCGATTAGATTCCAGTCTGTAACTCGCTCCCGGGTATCTGTTGTTCTATGTATAAACCACCCCGAACCTCTCGATTAGATTCCAGTCTGTAACTCACTCCCGGGTATCTGTTATTCTAAAAATAAACCACCCCAAACCCCTCGATTAGATTCCAGTCTGTAACTCACTCCCGGGTATCTGTTATTCTATATATAAACCACCCTGAACCCCTCGATTGGATTCCAGTCTGTAACTCACTCCCGGGTATCTGTTATTCTATGTATAAACCACCACAAACCCCTCGATTAGATTCCAGTCTGTAACTCACTCCCGGGTATCTGTTATTCTATATATAAACCATCCTGAACCCCTCCATTGGATTCCAGTCTGTAACTCACTCCCGGGTATCTGTTATTCTATGTATAAACCACCCCGAACCCCTCGATTAGATTCCAGTCTGTAACTCACTCCCGAGTATCTGTTATTCTATATATAAACCACCCTGAACCCCTCGATTAGATTCCAGTCTGTAACTCACTCCCGAGTATCTGTTATTCTATATATAAACCACCCTGAACCCCTCAATTAGATTCCAGGCTGTAGCTCACTCCCGGGTATCTGTTATTCTATACATAAACCACCCTGAACACCTCGATTAGATTTCTGTCTGTAACTCACTCCAGGATATCTGTTATTCTGTATATAAACCACCCTGAACACCTCGATTAGATTCCAGTCTGTAACTCACTCCCGGGTGTCCGTTATTCTATATATAAACCACCCCGAACCCGTCGATTAGATTCCAGTCTGTAACTCACTCCCGGGTATCTGTTATTCTATATATACAGAAGGTTGGTTAGGGCAAGTTTAGGGCCAGTTATAGATGGCAGAGGGAAGTTATGTGTGGAACCGGAGGAGATTGGTGAAGCATTGAACCAATATTTCTCTTCGGTGTTCACGCAAGGGGACATGAATATAGCTGAGGAGGACACTGGGTTGCAAGGGAGTAGAATAGACAGTATTACAGTTGATAAGGAGGATGTGCAGGATATTCTGGAGGGTCTGAAAATAGATAAATCCCCTGGTCCGGATGGGATTTATCCAAGGATTCTCTGGGAGGCAAGAGAAGTGATTGCAGAGCCTCTGGCTCTGATCTTCAGGTCGTCGTTGGCCTCTGGTATAGTACCAGAAGATTGGAGGTTAGCGAATGTTGTCCCATTGTTTAAGAAGGGGAACAGAGACTTCCCCGGGAATTATAGACCGGTGAGTCTCACTTCTGTTGTCGGCAAGATGTTGGAAAAAATTATAAGGGATAGGATTTATAGTTATTTGGAGAGTAATGAATTGATAGGTGATAGTCAGCATGGTTTTGTGGCAGGTAGGTCGTGCCTTACTAACCTTATTGAGTTTTTTGAGAAAGTGACCAAGGAGGTGGATGGGGGCAAGGCAGTGGACGTGGTATATATGGATTTTAGTAAGGCGTTTGATAAGGTTCACCATGGTAGGCTTCTGCAGAAAATGCAGATGTATGGGATTGGGGGTGATCTAGGAAATTGGATCAGGAATTGGCTAGCGGATAGGAAACAGAGGGTGGTGGTTGATAGTAAATATTCATCATGGAGTGCGGTTACAAGTGGTGTACCTCAGGGATCTGTTTTGGGGCCACTGCTGTTTGTAATATTTATTAATGATCTGGATGAGGGTATAGTTGGGTGGATTAGCAAATTTGCTGATGACACCAAAGTCGGTGGTGTGGTAGACAGTGAGGAAGGGTGTCGTAGTTTGCAGGAAGACTTAGACAGGTTGCAAAGTTGGGCCGAGAGGTGGCGGATGGAGTTTAATGCGGAGAAGTGTGAGGTAATTCACTTTGGTAGGAATAACAGATGTGTTGAGTATAGGGCTAACGGGAGGACTTTGAATAGTGTGGAGGAGCAGAGGGATCTAGGTGTATGTGTGCATAGATCCCTGAAAGTTGGGAATCAAGTAGATAAGGTTGTTAAGAAGGCATATGGTGTCTTGGCGTTTATTGGTAGGGGGATTGAATTTAGGAGTCGTAGCGTTATGTTGCAACTGTACACAACTCTGGTGCGGCCGCACTTGGAGTACTGTGTGCAGTTCTGGTCCCCACATTACAGGAAGGATGTGGAGGCTTTGGAGAGGGTGCAGAGGAGGTTTACCAGGATGTTGCCTGGTATGGAGGGGAGATCCTATGAGGAGAGGCTGAGGGATTTGGGATTGTTTTCGCTGGAAAGGCGGCGGCTAAGAGGGGATCTTATTGAAACATATAAGATGATTAGAGGTTTAGATAGGGTGGATAGTGATAGCCTTTTTCCTCTGATGGAGAAATCCAGCACGAGGGGGCATGGCTTTAAATTGAGGGGGGGTAGTTATAGAACCGATGTCAGGGGTAGGTTCTTTACCCAGAGGGTGGTGAGGGATTGGAATGCCCTGCCAGCATCAGTAGTAAATGCGCCTAGTTTGGGGGCGTTTAAGAGATCCGTAGATAGGTTCATGGACGAAAAGAAATTGGTTTAGGTTGGAGGGTCACAGTTTTTTTTTTAACTGGTCGGTGCAACATCGTGGGCCGAAGGGCCTGTTCTGCGCTGTAATGTTCTATGTTCTATGTTCTATGTTCTATATAAACAACCCCGAATCCCTCGATTAGATTCCAGTCTGTAACTCACTCCCGGGTATCTGTTATTCTATATATAAACAACCCTGAACACCTTGATTAGATTCCTGTCTGTAACTCACTCCCCGGTATCTGTTATTCTATATATAAACCACCCTGAACACCTCAATTAGATTCCAGTCTGTAACTCACTCCCGGGTATCTGTTATTCTAAATATAAACCACCCCGAATCTCTCGATTAGATTCCAGTCTGTAACTCCCTCCCGGGTATCTGTTATTCTATATATAAACCACCCGGTACCCCTCGATTAGATTCCAGTCTGTAACTCACTCCCGGGTATCTGTTATTCTATATATAAACCACCCCGAACCCCTCGATTAGATTCCAGTCTGTAACTCACTCCCGGGTATCTGTTATTCTATATATAAACCACCCCGAACCCCTCGATTAGATTCCAGTCTGTAACTCACTCCCGGGTATCTGTTATTCTATATATAAACCACCCCGAACCCCTCGATTAGATTCCAGTCTGTAACTCACTCCCGGGGGGAGGGGAGGGGTGCGGGGGTAGAGGATTATGGGGGGAGAGGCAGGATAGGTGCATGAAGTTGAGCCGAATGGCCTTCTCCTACTCCAATTATTTTTGATTCTATTTATCCGGGGGACATGAGCGTCGCTGGCTGGGCCCAGCATTTATTGCCCATTCCTAGTTGCCCCTTGGAGGCAGTTGAGAGTCAACCACATTGCTGTGGCTCTGGAGTCACATGTCGGCCAGACCGGGGTAAGGACGGCAGATTTCCTTCCCTAAAGGGAACCCGATGGGTTTTTCCCACAATGGGTCATCAGTAGGTTCTTAATTTCAGAGATTTTTTACTGAATTCAAATTCCACCATCTGCCGTGGCGGGATTCGAACCCGGGTCCCGCAGAAACATTAGCTGAGTTTCTGGATTCATAGTCTGGCGATAATACCACTAGGACATCGCCTGCTTGCATATTTGGGGCCCCTGTTGTGCCAGGCCCTTGCTGCTCTGTGTGTGGCCTATATTGTCAAGAATTCCAAATGTGTGCAGGTTAGGTGGATTGGCCATGCTAAATTGCCCCTTAGTGTCCAAAGATGTGCAGGTTAGGTGGATTGGCCATGCTAAATTGCCCCGTCGTGACAGGGGACTGGCTGAGGTTAATATATGGGGTTATGGAGATAGGGTCTGGGTGGGATTGTGGTTGGTGCAGACTCAATGGGCTGAATGGCCTCCTTCTGCACTGTCAGGATTCTATGATTCTCTGATTCTAATTCACAACATCGCTGCATTGGGAGTGAAGTTTATTTGGACTTCAGAAGAGGCGAGGGAAGATGATGTGTAATCTTCTTTTTCCTGCATTTCCCATCCTGAATCGCCCCCTTGAGAAGGTGGGGGGTGAGCGGCCATCTTGAACCCGCTGCAATCTCAGTGTAGGTCCACCCACAGTGCTGTTAGGGTTGGAGTTCCCGGATTGTGATTGGACATCAGTCAGTCCCGTGTGTGGTGTAGGTACACCCACAGTGCTGTTAGGGAGGGAGTTCCAGCTTTGTGATTGGACATCAGTCAGTCCCCGTGTGTGGTGTAGGTACACCCACAGTGCTGTTAGGGAGGGAGTTCCATGATTGTGATTGGACATCAGTCAGTCCCCGTGTGTGGTGTAGGTACACCCACAGTGCTGTTAGGGAGGGAGTTCCCGGATTGTGATTGGACATCAGTCAGTCCCGTGTCTGGTGTAGGTACACCCACAGTGCTGTTAGGGTTGGAGTTCCCGGATTGTGATTGGACATCAGTCAGTCCCGTGTGTGGTGTAGGTACACCCACAGTCCTGTTAGGGAGGGAGTTCCCGGATTGTGATTGGACATCAGTCAGTCCCCGTGTGTGGTGTAGGTACACCCACAGTGCTGTTAGGGAGGGAGTTCCAGCTTTGTGATTGGACATCAGTCAGTCCCCGTGTGTGGTGTAGGTACACCCACAGTGCTGTTAGGGAGGGAGTTCCATGATTGTGATTGGACATCAGTCAGTCCCCGTGTGTGGCGTAGGTACACCCACAGTGCTGTTAGGGAGGGAGTTCCAGGATTTTGACCCCAGCCACAGTGAAGGAACGGCCGATATATTTCCAAGTCGGGATGCCCCGCCCCGCACACCCCACCCACCCACCCACCCCACCCACCCTTGTTCTTCAGGCAGTCTGGGGGGTGGGGTGGGTGGAGCTTCTGACGTGGCCCATCTGGGTTCTGAGTGCGGCCAATGGGAGTCGAAGTGAGTGGGCGAGGGTCTGGCAGATGGAGTACAATGTTTGGTAAATGTGAGGTCATCCATTTTGGTCGGAACAACGGCAAAATGGACTATTATTTAAATGGTAAAAAATTGCAGCATGCTGCTGTGCAGAGGGACCTGGGCGTCCTTGTGCAGGAATCTCAAGGAGTTGGTTTGCAGGTGCAGCAGGTAATTAAGAAGGCAAATAGAATTTTGTCCTTCATTGCGAGAGGGATGGAGTTTAAAAACAGCGAGGTTATGTTGCAGCTGTATAAGGTGCTGGTGAGGCCACACCCGGAGTACTGTGTACAGTTTTGGTCTCCTTACTTGAGAAAGGATTTACTGGCACTGGAGGGGTTGCAGAGGAGATTCACTTGGTTGATTCCGGAGTTGAGAGGGTTGGTTTATGAGGAGAGACTGAGTAGACTGGGGCTGTACTCATTGGAATTCAGAAGAATGAGGGGAGATCTTATAGAAACATATAAGATTATGAAGGGAATAGATAAGATAGAAGCAGGGAAGTTGTTTCCACTGGCGGGTGAAACTAGAACTAGGGGGCATGGCCTCAAAATAAGGGGAAGCAGATTTCGGACTGAGTTGAGGAGGAACTTCTTCACACAAAGGGTTGTGAATCTGTGGAATTCCCTGCCCAGTTGAGGCTACCTCGTTGAATGTTTTTAAGGCAAGGATAGATAAATTTTTGAACAGTAAAGGAATTAAGGGTTATGGTGAGCGGGCGGGTAAGTGGAGCTGAGTCCACGAAAAGATCAGCCATGATCTTATTGAATGGCGGAGCAGGCTCGAGGGGCCGAATGGCCTACTCCTGCTCCTAGTTCTTGTGTTATTATGAGAGAATTTGTTGACTTGCCCACACAGCGTTGCCACATTCCTCTGATTTGCGTCCG
>NW_027590352.1:180000-185000 GCF_964213995.1 Mustelus asterias | reverse complement strand
AACCTTTTAGGACTGAGGTGAGGAGAAATTTCTTCACCCAGAGAGCGGTGGAATTCACTCCCACAGAAAGTAGTTGAGGGCAAAACGTTGTGTGGTTTCAAGAAGGAATTAGATATCGGTCTTGGGGCGAAAGGGATGGAGGGATATCGGGGGGGGAGTCAGGTAGGCCCAGTTGTGTGGGGGAGGGGCTGGTGGGACAGTGGGGCAGGCAGTGAGGCCTAGTCAGGTAGGCCCGATCGTATGGGGGGAGGGGCTGGTGGGACAGCGGGGCGGGCGGTGAGGCAGCGGACAGAAAGAGGGCGCACACCTGATTGACGCAGGATATTGAATTCGATGATCAGCCATGATCAAAATGAATGGCGGAACAGGCTGGAAGGACCGAATGGCCTCCTCCTGCTTCTAGTTTCTATATTTCGATGTTTGCTCGGTGACTTCAGCAGCACTCTGCTGGGGAGGGGGGAGGGAGCGGACGGGGGGGCGGCTGGATTGTGACGTACATAGATGCTGAAGAAATGTCAAACTCTCCTTCTCCCGCGATAAGTGTTGTGATGGACTCCAGTGACGGTTTAGAAACCCCAGCCGCCTCAAAATTGGACTCCTTTGGTTGTTGTCGTGAATGCCTCCTGGTGGTGTAGGAGCTGGGATTGGTGTAGAACAGGGCAAGGTGGGGGGGGGGGGCAACAATGCTAATCAGGCCACCCAAAGGGGGACAGGGAGGACGGGGTTGTGGGGGGGAACTGAAATTGTTTCGCTGTCAGGGCGACAGAGGCAGATAGGCCCAGTCAGGTAGGCCCGAGTGTATGCGGGAGGGGCTGGTAGACAGCATGAGAGGCCAGGCGGTGAGGCCTAGTGAGGTAGGCCCGATTGTATGGGGGAAGGGCTGTTGGGACAGCAGAAGAGGCCAGGCGGTGAAGCCTAGTCAGGTAGGCCCGATTGCATGGGGTGGAGGGGCTGTTGGGATAGCGGGGCAGGTGATGAGGCCAGTCAGGAAGGCAAGATTGTATGGGGGGAGGGGCTGTTGGGACAGCAGAGCGGGCAGTGAGGCCTAGTCAGGTAGGCCCGATTTTATGGAGGAGGGGCTGGTGGGACAGCAGGATAGGCAGTGAAGCCTAGTCAGGTAGGCCCAATTGCATGGGGAGAGGGGCTGTTGGGACAGCAGAGCGGGCAGTGAGGCCTCGTCAGGTAGGCCCGATTGTGTGGGGGAGGGCCTGGTGGGACAGCAGGGCAGGCGGTGAGGCCTGGTCAGGTAGGCCCGATTGTGTCGGGGAGGGGCTGGTGGGACAACAGGGCGGGCAGTGAGGCCTAGTCAGGTAGGCCCGATTGTGTGGGGGAGGGGCTGGTAGGACAGCAGGGCGGGCGGTGAGGCAGCGGACAGAAAGAGGGCGCACACCTGATTGACGCAGGAGGTCCCATGTGCTGGCAGGCCCCCTTGGGCACCGCCGCGGCCTCCGCGGGGGGAATCTCCGTGTCGGCCTTTTGTAGCAGGCTCTCGCGCTCCAGAGAGTTCGGATTAAATCCGGTCTGACGGCCTTCTATTGTTCGAAAATGGAAAGATCTCTGGCTGCTCCCCTCTGGTGAAGTATTGTTCGTTACATAACCACAAGTGTCCTGGATTCTTTCTCAAGTTCCTTTATGATCAGATTAAAGCAATGACTACACGGGCAGTGATTCCAAGTGCACAGAGACAGCTAATGGATGCGCATTACTCCCGCTTATATAACTCCCTCAGCGCACTGCAGACAGCCCAGTCCACACCGCAGGAGCGAATCTCGGACACTGAGGAGATGCGTCGAGGAGAGACTCGGACACTTTTTCCCCCAAGGGGTATCTTTTCAAAGGGCTGTCATGAAAGGGGGAGAGCTGGGGCAGGCACTGCAGTTAGCACTGCTGCCTCAATTGCCCCTTAGTGTCCAAAGATGTGCAGGTTAGGTGGATTGGCCAAGCTAAATTGCCCCTTAGTGTCCAAAGATGTGCAGGTTAGGTGGATTGGCCATGCTAAATTGCCCCTTAGTGTCCAAAGATGTGCAGGTTAGGTGGATTGGCCATGCTAAATTGCCCCTTAGTGTCCAAAGATGTGCAGGTTAGGTGGATTGGCCATGCTAAATTGTCCCTTAGTGTCCAAAGATGTGCAGGTTAGGTGGATTGGCCAAGCTAAATTGCCCCCTCATGTCCAAAGATGTGTAGGTTAGGTGGATTGGCCATGCTAAATTGCCCCTTAGTGTCCAAAGATGTGCAGGTTAGGTGGATTGGCCAAGCTAAATTGCCCCCTCATGTCCAAAGATGTGCAGGTTAGGTGGATTGGCCATGCTAAATTGCCCCTTAGTGTCCAAAGATGTGCAGGTTAGGTGGATTGGCCAAGCTAAATTGTCCCTTAGTGTCCAAAGATGTGTAGGTTCGGTGGATTGGCCATGCTAAATTGCCCCTTAGTGTCCAAAGATGTGCAGGTTAGGTGGATTGGCCAAGCTAAATTGTCCCTTAGTGTCCAAAGATGTGCGGGTTAGGTGGATTGGCCATGCTAAATTGCCCCCTCATGTCCAAAGATGTGGAGGTTAGGTGGATTGGCCATGCTAAATTGCCCCTTAGTGTCCAAAGATGTGCGGGTTAGGTGGATTGGCCTTGCTAAATTGCCCCTTAGTGTCCAAAGATGTGTAGGTTAGATGGACTGCCCGTGCTAAATTGCCCCTCATTGTCCAAAGATGTGCGGTTTAGGTGGATTGGCCATGCTAAATTGCCCCTTAGTGTCCAAAGATGTGCAGGTTAGGTGGATTGGCCATCCTAAATTGCCCCTTCGTGTCCAAAGGGACATTAATGAACCAGATGGGTTTTTCCGACAATGGGTCATCAGTAGATTCTTAATTCGAGATATTTTTAAAATTGAATTTAAATTCCACCATCTGTCATGGCGGGGATTCGAACTCAGGTCCCCCAGAACATTAGCTGAGTTTCTGGATTAATAGTCTAGCGATACCACTCGGCCATGGCCTCCCCCTTATCTTGCCCACTCACACAGCCTGTCCAAATCAGCATCTCGGCATCCTCCTCACAGCTCACCCGGAAAATTCCAGAGTTCCCCAGACCGGGAAGCGGGCAATATACAAGGCACCTGTGGTAAATAGATGTTGGGAGTAGCCTGGTCCATCTTGACGTGACAGACTTGCTTACCAGCTGGGATTGCCAGCAAGGGGAGTGGGGTGTTGTCCATGGCTGGTTGCAGTCCTGGCTCTTTGCCCTCCTGTGACAGATGGTGTTGGCATTGCCCCTGACTTCCATAACAAGGCTTGGCACTGCCCTGTGGAGAGTTATTTAGCCAAGGCCAGTCAGCTTTAATGCCCTCCCCCAGGAAGACTCAGAGACAAGGCTCCCTGGCAACTCTTCAGGCTATACCATCTGCCCCTGGCACAGTGGGACAGCAGGTTAGCACTGCTGCCTCACAACACCAGGGACCCGGGTTCGATTCCCGGCCTTGGGTCACTAGCTGTGTGGAGTTTGCACGTTCTCCCCGCGTATCTGAGTTAGTTTTCTCCGGGTGCTCCGGTTTCCTCCCACAGTCCAAAAGATGTGCAGGTTAGGTGGATTGGCCATGCTAAATTGCCCCTTAGTGTCCAAAGATGTGCAGGTTAGGGGGATTGGCCATGCTAAATTGCCCCTTAGTGTCCAAAGATGTGCGGGTTAGGTGGATTGGCCGTGCTAAATGGCCCCTTAGTGTCCAAAGATGTGCGGGTTAGGTGGATTGGCCGTGCTAAATTGTCCCTGAGTGTCAGGGGGATTAGCAGGGTAAATAAGTAGAGTTACAGGGATAGGGCCTGGGTGGGATTGTTGTCAGTGCAGGCTCGATGGGCCGAATGGCCTCCTTCTGCACCGTAGGGATTGTGTGATGATGTGTGTACCTTTAGGATGTGAAATAGGTGCTGGAGGAGGCCATTTGGTCCCTCGTAGACTGTTCCGCCGCCATTCTATGAGAACGCGGTTGATTTTCCAGCTCAACTCCACTTTCCGGCCCCTTTCTCTTCATCCCCATGCTGCCCAAAAAAACCTCTGGGATCTCAGTCTTGAATATATTCAATGATGGAGCATCCAGTGACCTTTGGGATCAAGAATTCCAAAGAGTCACAACTCCCTGAGTAAAGCAATGTCTCCTTGCCACAGTCCCAAAATGGCCGACTCCCTCCCCGGGTGAAGAAATGTCTCCTCATCTCAGTCCCAAAATGGCCGACTCCCTCCCCAGGTGAAGAAATGTCTCCTCATCTCAGTCCCAAAATGGCCGACTCCCTCCCCGGGTGTAGAAATGTCTCCTCATCTGAATCCCAAAATGGCCGACTCCCTCCCCAGGTGAAGAAATGTCTCCTCATCTCAGTCCCAAAATGGCCGACTCCCTCTCCGGGTGAAGAAATGTCTCCTCATCTCAGTCCCAAAATGGCCGGCTCCCTCCCCGGTTGAAGAAATGTCTCCTCATCCCAGTCCCAAAATGGCCTCCCTCCCCCGTAATGTTGCCACCCTTGGCGATTAAAAAGCGCAGGCCCCTCACTCCCTTGGCTTAGGTCGTTCGCCTGATGGTTGTGGAACAGGATAGGCCTCGGATTGTTGTCCAGGACACCCAGCCCCTGTTGCCCTCAGTCTTGAATATATTCAATGATGGAGCATCCAGTGACCTTTGGGATCAAGAATTCCAAAGATTCACAACTCCCTGAGTAAAGCAATGTCTCCTTGCCACAGTCCCAAAATGGCCGACTCCCTCCCCGGGTGAAGAAATGTCTCCTCATCTCAGTCCCAAAATGGCCGACTCCCTCCCCAGGTGAAGAAATGTCTCCTCATCTCAGTCCCAAAATGGCCGACTCCCTCCCCGGGTGAAGAAATGTCTCCTCATCTGAATCCCAAAATGGCCGACTCCCTCCCCAGGTGAAGAAATGTCTCCTCATCTCAGTCCCAAAATGGCCGACTCCCTCTCCGGGTGAAGAAATGTCTCCTCATCTCAGTCCCAAAATGGCCGACTCCCTCCCCGG
>NW_027590352.1:172500-175000 GCF_964213995.1 Mustelus asterias | reverse complement strand
GCACTGTCGGAGGGTCAGTACTGAGGGAGTGCCGCACTGTCGGAGGGTCAGTGCTGAGGGAGTGCCGCACTGTCGGAGGGTCAGTGCTGAGGGAGTGCCGCACTGTCGGAGGGTCAGTGCTGAGAGTGTGCCGCACTGTCGGAGGGTCAGTGCTGAGGGAGTGCCGCGCTGTCAGAGGGTCAGTGCCCTGGGAGTGCCGCACTGTTGGAGGGTCAGTGCTGAGGGAGTGCCGCACTGTGGGAGGGTCAGTGCTGAGGGAGTGCTGCACTGTCAGAGGGTCAGTACTGAGGGAGTGCCGCACTGTCGGAGGGTCAGTGCTGAGGGAGTGCTGCACTGTCGGAGGGTCAGTACTGAGGGAGTGCCGCACTGTCGGAGGGTCAGTGCTGAGGGAGTGCCGCACTGTCAGAGGGTCAGTGCTGAGGGAGTGCCACACTGTCGGAGGGTCAGTACTGAGGGAGTGCCGTACTGTCGGAGGGTCAGTACTGAGGGAGTGACGCACTGTCGGAGGGTCAGTACTGAGGGAGTGCCGCACTGTCGGAGGGTCAGTACTGAGGGAGTGCCGCACTGTCGGAGGGTCAGTGCTGAGGGAGTGCCGCACTGTCAGAGGGTCAGTGCTGAGGGAGTGCCGCACTGTCAGAGGGTCAGTACTGAGGGAGTGCCGCACTGTCGGAGGGTCAGTGCTGAGGGAGTGCCGCACTGTCAGAGGGTCAGTACTGAGGGAGTGCCGCACTGTCGGAGGGTCAGTGCTGAGGGAGTGCCGCACTGTCAGAGGGTCAGTGCTGAGGGAGTGCCGCACTGTCGGAGGGTCAGTGCTGAGGGAGTGCCGCACTGTCAGAGGGTCAGTACTGAGGGAGTGCCGCACTGTCGGAGGGTCAGTGCTGAGGGAGTGCCGCACTGTCAGAGGGTCAGTACTGAGGGAGTGCCGCACTGTCAGAGGGTCAGTACTGAGGGAGTGCCGCACTGTCGGAGGGTCAGTGCTGAGGGAGTGCTGGACTGTTGGAGGGTCAGTGCTGAGGGAGTGCCGCACTGTCGGAGGGTCAGTACTGAGGGAGCGCTGCACAGATTAAGCAGAGGAGTAATGCCATTCGGCCCCTCGAGCCTGCTCTGCCATTCAATAAGATTGTCGCTGATTGGATTATGGTCTCATCTCCACTTTCCTGCCTCGCCCCTCCATTACCCTCGAACCCCCCCCGCCCCGCCCCAACTCCGCACCTCCAAGTGAGGGAGTGGACCATTTTGGGACTGAGATGTGGAAACATTTCTTCAGTCGGGGAGGGAGTCGGCCATTTTGAGACTGAGATGTGGAGACATTTCTTCACCCGGGGGAGGGAGTCGGCCATTTTGGGACTGAGATGTGGAGACATTTCTTCACCCGGGGGAGGGAGTCGGCCATTTTGGGACTGAGATGAGGAGACGTTTCTTCACCCGGCGGGCGGGGAATGAATTGGATGGGAGGCCGAGGGTGGAGGGAGGCGAGGAGCAGTCGAGGGATGGTGGACGATGGGGCAGGATGGAAGGGGCGGAATGGCTGGGTGTGGTTTGCTGGGCGATTCTGAAGGGTTGTCAGGTTGGGAGCACTTGTTGATGGCGGGTTGGCCTGGCGAAGGTTGGGGCCTGGCTCAGCGAGGGTGTGTAGGTACGGAAGTGGAGGAGTTAGCTCGTCTTCCCAGTGTAACCACCCCCGGGGCGCCTGTCGAGTAAGATAAACAAATTCAATTTGTGGCACCTTCTAATTTAATTTGTAGATTGCGTGTGATCCTGTGTTTATGACTCAGCCCCGAGGTACATTGTCTCTGAGCCCAACTCTGTAATGAATATTCACAAAACGGTTCTGAGTTTCACCTGCACTCACCTCCAGGGGAAACATTCGGAGAAATACATCCATTGCCGTTTAATGTAGTTTAGTTCGACTGCAAATCCCTCCATTTCCAACCCCTCCCTATCTCTGCAACCTCCTCCAGTCCCTACACCCCCTCCCTATCTCTGTAACCTCCTCCAGTCTCTGCACCTCCTCCCTATCTCTGTAACCTCCTCCAGTCCCTACACCCCCTCCCTATCTCTGTAACCTCCTCTAGTCCCGACACCCCCTCCCTATCTCTGTAACCTCCTCAAGTCCCTACACCCCCTCCCTATCTCTGTATCCTCCTCCAGTCCTTACACCCCCTCCCTATCTCTGTATCCTCCTCCAGTCCCTACACCCCCTCCCTATCTCTGTATCCTCCTCCAGTCCCTACACCCCCTCCCTATCTCTGTAACCTCCTCCAGCCCCTACACCCCCTCCCTATCTCTGTAACCTCCTCCAGCCCCCACACCCCCTCCCTATCTCTGTAACCTCCTCCAGCCCCCACACCCCCTCCCTATCTCTGTATCCTCCTCCAGTCCCTACACCCCCTCCCTATCTCTGTATCCTCCTCCAGTCCCTACACCCCATCCCTATCTCTGTATCCTCCTCCAGTCCCTACACCCCCTCCCTATCTCTGTAACCTCCTCCAGCCCCCAC
>NW_027590352.1:112500-167500 GCF_964213995.1 Mustelus asterias | reverse complement strand
TCAGCCCTCCCCGTGACCCCCCCGTGACCTGAGCGGCAGCCCCTCCCCCGACACCCCCGTTACCCCAAGCGTCAGCCCTCCCGTGACCCCCGTGACCCCGAGTGTCCGTCCTGCCCCCTGACCCCCGTGACCCCGAGCGTCAGTCTACCCCCCGACCCCCCGAGCATCATCCCTCCCCCTGACCCCCCCGGTGACCCCAAGCATCATCCCTCCCCCTGACCCCCCCGGTGACCCCGAGCGTCAGCCCTCCCCGTGACCCCCTGGTGACCCCAAGCGTCAGCCTTCCCTCGTCCCCCCGATGACCCTGAGCGTCAGCCTCATCGTGACCCCCGTGTCCCCGAGCGTCAGCCCTCCCCGTGACCCCCCTTGATCCTGAGTGTCAGTCCTCCCTCTGACTCCCCTCTCCGTGACCCCCTCCCGGTGACCCCCTCTCCCCCGTGACCCCCCTCCCCATGGCCCTCCCTTTCCCTGAGCCCCCCTTCCCCGTGACCCCACTCCCCGTGACCCTCCTCCCCATGATCCCCTCCCCGTGACTCCCCTCCCCGTGACCCCCCTACCCGTGACCCTCCTCCCCATGACCCCCTCTCCCTGACCCCCCTCCCCGTGACCCCCCCTCCCCATGAGTCCTCTCCCCGTGACCCCTCTCCCCGTGACCCCTCTCCCCGTGGCCCCCTCCCTGTGACCCTTCCCTCCCCGTGACCCCCCCTCCCTGTGGCTCCCCCTCGCTGTCACCCCCTCCCCGTCACCCCCTTCCCTTGACCCCCCCCCGTGACTCCCTCCCTGTGACCTATTCCCCGTGGCCCCATGACCTCCCCCCTTGACCTCTTCCTGTGACCACTCCTCCAGTGTGACCGATCCCCGCGACCCAAAGAACAAAGAAAATTACAGCACAGGAACAGGCCCTTCGGCCCTCCAAGCCTGCACCGACCATGCTGCCCGGCTGAACTAAAACCCCCTACCCTTCCGGGGACCGTATCCCTCTATTCCCATCCTATTCATGAATTTGTCAAGGTGCCCCTTAAAAGTCACTATCGTATCCGCGAGTTCCAGGCACCCACCACCCTCTGTGTAAAAAACGTGCCTCGTACATCTCCTTTAAACCTTGCCCCTCACACCTTTAACCTAGGCTGGAACATTCTTCCCGCATCTAGCCTGTCCAGTCCCATCAGGATTTTCTATGCTTCGATCTTTTCCCCCCTGAGGATTTGAGTATCGGGATAGGGATGTTTTGCTGCAATTGTACAGGGCGTTGGTGAGGCCACACCTGGAGTATTGTGTGCAGTTTTGGTCTCCTTATCTGAGGAAGGATGTCCTTGCTATAGAGGGAGCGCAGCGAAGGTTTACCAGGCTGATTCCTGGGATGGCAGGTCTGTCATATGAGGAGAGACTAAGTCGGTGAGGATTATATTCGCTGGAGTTTGGAAGAGTGAGAGGGGATCTCATAGAAACTTATAAAATTCTAACAGGGTTAGACAGGGTAGATTCAGAAAGAATGTTCCCGATGGTGGGGGGAGTCCAGAACTAGGGGGTCATAGTTTGAGGATAAGGGGGTAAACCTTTTAGGACTGAGGTGAGGAGAAATTTCTTCACCCAGAGAGTGGTGGAATTCACTCCCACAGAAAGTAGTTGAGGCCAAAATGTTGTGTGATTTCAGGAAGAAATTAGATATCGCTCTTGGGGCTAAAGGGAGCGAGGGGGAAGGGGGGGGGGGGAAGGAGGGAATCAGGATATTGAATTCGATGATCAGCCATGATCAAAATGAATGGCGCACAATAGTTAGCACTGCTGCCTCCCAGCGCCAGGGACCCAGGTTCGATTCCCGGCTTGGGTCACTGTCTGTGCGGAGTCTACACGTTCTCCCTGTGTCCGCATGGGTTTCCTCCGGGTGCTCCGGTTTCCTCCCACAGTCCAAAGATGTGCGGGTTAGGTGGATTGGCCATGCTAAATTGCCCCCTTAGTGTCCAAAGATGTGCAGGTTAGGTGGAGTGGCCATGCTAAATTGCCCCTTAGTGTCCAAAGATGTGCAGGTTGGGTGGATTGGCCATGCTAAATTGCCCCTTAGTGTCCAAAGATGTGCAGGTTAGGTGGAGTGGCCATGCTAAATTGCCCCTTAGTGTCCAAAGATGTGCAGGTTGGGTGGATTGGCCATGCTAAATTGTCCCTTAGTGTCCAAAGATGTGCAGGTTAGGTGGATTGGCCATGCTAAATTGTCCCTTAGTGTCCAAAGATGTGCAGGTTAGGTGGATTGGCCATGCTAAATTGCCCCTTAGTGTCCAAAGATGTGTAGGTTAGGTGGATTGGCCATGCTAAATTGCCCCTTAGTGTCCAAAGATGTGTAGGTTGGGTGGATTGGCCATGCTAAATTGCCCCTTAGTGTCCAAAGATGTGTAGGTTAGGCGGATTGGCCATGCTAAATTGCCCCTTAGTGTCCAAAGATGTGTAGGTTAGGCGGATTGGCCATGCTAAATTGCCCCTTAATGTGAGGGGGGACCAGATAGGCTAAAAACATGGGGTTACAGGGATAGGGGCCTGGGTGGGATTGTGGTCGGTGCAGACTCGATGGGCTGAATGGCCTCCTTCTGCAGTGTGGGATTCTATGAATCTATGGTGGAGCAGGCTGCAAGGGGCGAATGGCCTACTCCAGCTTCTAGTTTCTATGATTGTACGCTTCTAAATTCCAGTGAGTACAAGTCCAGCCCAATAAATGCTGGCCAGCCAGCGACACCTGTGTCCCATGAATGGACAGGAAAATGGACGGTAGGAGATAGTGAGGAACATTGTCAGAGGCTACAGAAGGATATAGATAGGCTGGAAATTTGGGCAAAGAAATGGCAGATGGAGTTCAATCCAGATAAATGCGAAGTGATGCATTTTGGTAGAAATAACGTAGGGAGGAGCTATACGATAAATGGCAGAACCATAAAGGGTGTAGATACGCAGAGGGACCTGGGTGTGCAAGTCCACAGATCCTTGAAGGTGACGTCACAGGTGGAGAAGGTGGTGAAGAAGGCATATGGCATGCTTGCCTTTATAGGACGGGGCATAGAGTATAAAAGTTGGGGTCTGATGTTGCAGTTGTATAGAACGTTGGTTCGGCCGCATTTGGAATACTGCGTCCAGTTCTGGTCGCCGCACTACCAGAAGGACGTGGTGGCTTTAGAGAGAGTGCAGAGGAGGTTTACCAGGATGTTACCTGGTATGGAGGGGCTTAGTTATGAGGAGAGATTGGGTAAACTGGGGTTGTTCTCCCTGGAAAGACGGAGGATGAGGGGAGACTTAATAGAGGTGTATAAAATTATGAAAGGCATAGATAGGGTGAACGGTGGGAAGCTTTTCCCCAGGTCGGTGGTGACGTTCACGAGGGGTCATAGGTTCAAGGTGAAGGGGGGGGGAGGTTTAACACGGATATCAGAAGGACGTATTTTACACAGAGGGTGGTGGGGGCCTGGAATGCGCTGCCAGGCAAGGTGGTGGAGGCGGACACACTGGGAACGTTTAAGACTTATCTAGATAGCCACATGAACGGAGTGGGAATGGAGGGATACAAAAGAATGGTCTAGTTTGGACCAGGGAGCGGCATGGGCTTGGAGGGCCGAAGGGCCTGTTCCTGTGCTGTATTGTTCTTTGTCCTTCGAGAGTTTAAGGGGCTTTTAAATAAGCGCATGATTGCGCAAGGGAACAGAGGGACATGGAGCAAGGGCAGGCAGAAGGGATTAGTCTAATTTGGGGTCAGGCTAGGTACAGCATGGAGGGCCGAAGGGCCTGTTCCTGGGCTGTACTGTTCGATGTTCTGTTTTCCAATGACATTTCCCGGCAGTAAAGGTCAGTGCTTCCAGCCAGTGCTTGTACTTTTGAGTTCTAATTGAAACAGATAAACTCCTTAATGGAACTCAGCGGAGCGTTCACAGCGATAGACTCGCGTTGTGAGCTTGGGTTATTCGAGAGGGAGCCCGGCCCCCCTTCCCCCGCCTCCCCTTCCCCCCCGCTCTCCCATTCAGAGACCTCTCTCCCACCCTCGGAAACGGTAGATGCTGAAACGGCGTCTCAGCGCTGAGAGCGAGGGAGATCCGTCAGAGATTTCCAGCATGTTTCCCTCGAGTGTGGGACGATTATACCCAACATGGCTTCCTCGCTGATCTAATTTGATTTACTACTGTCACCACGTACTGGGACACAGTGAAAAGTATTGTTTCTTGCGCGCTATACAGACAAAGCATACCGTTCATAGAGAAGGAAAGGAGAGGGTGCAGAATGTAGTGTTACAGTCACAGCTAGGGTGTAGAGAAAGATCAACTTAATATTAGATTTGATTTATTGTCACATGTACCGGGATACAGTGAAAAGTATTGTTTCTTGCGCGCTATACAGACAAAGCATACCATTCATAGAGAAGGAAAGGAGAGGGTGCAGAATGTACGGAAGAAGGTGGAAGAGAGAATTTCCGGGGTGCGTGGGGTCCTGGATTATGCCGGCTGCTCTTCCCCGAGGCAGCGGGAAGTGTAGACGGAGTCAATGGATGGGAGGCTGGTTTGCGTGATGGATTGGGCTACATTCACGACCCTTTGTAGTTTCTTGCGGTCTTGGGCAGAGCAGGAGCCCCATACCAAGCTGTGATACAACCAGAAAGGATGCTTTCTATGGTGCATCTGTAAAAGTTGGTGAGAGTCGTAGCTGACATGCCAAATTTTCTTAGCCTTCTGAGAAAGTAGAGGCGTTGGTGGGGCTTTCTTAACTATAGTGTCGGCATGGGGGGGACCAGGACAGGTTGTTGGTGATCTGGATGCCTGGAAACTTGAAGCTCTCGACCCTTTCTACTTCATCCCCGTTGATGTAGACAGGGGCATGTTCTCCTTTACGCTTCCTGAAGTCGATGACTATCTCTTTCATTTTGTTGACATTGAGGGAGAGATTATTGTTGCCGCACCAGTTCACCAGATTGTCTATCTCATTCCTGTACTCTGTCTCGTCATTGTTTGAGATCCGACCCACTACGGTGGTGTCGTCAGCAAACTTGAAAATCGAATTGGAGGGGAATTTGTCCACACAGTCTCGCTTTCCCCAGATGCTGTTGCGTTTTTTTCCCCAGAGTTCTCTGTTGTTTTTCGTCTCGGGTTGACCAAATCTGCAGGATTTTTGTTTTTTTGTCTTATCCTTTGCGATTGAACACAGGAGTTGGGACGTCTTGTTGAAGTTGTTCAAGACATTGGTAAGGTCACACTTGGAATACTGTGTACAGTTCTGGTCACCCTATTATAGAAAGGATATTATTAAACTAGAAAGAGTGCAGAAAAGATTTACTAGGATGCTACCGGGACTTGATGGATTGAGTTATAAAGAGAAGATGGATAGACTGGGACTTTTTTCTCTGGAGCGTAGGAGGCTGGGGGGTGATCTTATAGAGGTCTATAAAATAATGAGGGCCACAGATCAGCTAGATAGTCAATATCTTTTCCCAAAGGTATGGGAGTCTAAAACTAGAGGGCAGAGGTTTAAGGTGAGAGGGGAGAGATCCAAAAGGGGCCAGAGGGGCAATTGTTTCACACAGAGGGTGGTGAGTGTTGTATATAAATAATACCTCTGAGTCTAGTCGTGAGTCAAAGTACAGTGGTTTATTTTCACAAGCTTGTGGGAGAAGTCCGATTCCTAACTCGGTCTCCAGACTTCTCACCGAATACAGGTTAAGAGCAAATATTTATACAGGCTGCTGCCCTGTGGATCCAGAACTGGCTTGTCCAAAGGAGGCAGAGAGTGTGTATAGATGGGTCTTTTTCTAAATGGAGGTCGGTCACCAGTGGTGTGCCCCAGGGATCTGTTCTGGGACCCTTGCTGTTTGTCATTTTCATAAATGACCTGGATGAGGAAGTGGAGGGATGGGTTGGTAAGTTTGCCGACGACACGAAGGTTGGTGGGGTTGTGGATAGTCTGGAGGGATGTCAGAAGCTGCAGCGTGACATAGATAGGATGCAAGACTGGGCGGAGAAGTGGCAGATGGACTTCAACCCAGATAAATGCGTAGTGGTCCATTTTGGCAGGTCAAATGGGGTGAAGGAGTACAATATAAAGGGAAAGACTCTTAGTACTGTAGAGGATCAGAAGGACCTTGGGATCCGGGTCCATAGGACTCTAAAATCGGCCCCGCAGGTGGAGGAGGTGGTTAAGAAGGCGTATGGTGTGCTGGCCTTTATCAATCAAGTGATTGAGTTTAGGAGTCCGGGGATAATGATGCAGCTATATAAGACCCTCGTCAGACCCCACTTGGAGTACTGTGCTCAGTTCTGGTCGCCTCATTACAGGAAGGATGTGGAAAAGATTGAAAGGGTGCAGAGGAGATTTACAAGGATGTTGCCTGGATTGAGTGGCATGCCTTATGAGGATAGGCTGAGGGAGCTCGGTCTTTTCTCCTTGGAGAGACGTAGGATGAGAGGAGACCTAATAGAGGTGTATAAGGTGTTGAGAGGCATAGATCGGGTGGACTCTCAGAGGCTTTTTCCCAGGGTGGAAATGGCTGCTACGAGAGGACACAGGTTTAAGGTGCTGGGGGGTAGGTACAGGGGAAATGTTAGGGGGAAGTTTTCCACACAGAGGGTGGTGGCCGAGTGGAATCGGCTGCCGTCAGTGGTGGTGGAGGCGAACTCAATCGGGTCTTTTAAGAGACTCCTGGATGAGCACATGGGACTTAATAGGATGGAGGGTTATAGGTAGGCCTAAAAGGTAGGGATATGTTCGGCACAACTTGTGGGGCCGAAGGGCCTGTTTTGTGCTGTAGTTTTCTATGTTTCTATATATTTTCGCCCCTGGTCACGTCCGCATTTTCTCACGATTATTCAGTGGTTCTGTCCTTTGCGTAGTCCGTGTAATCGCAGCCATCTCAGGGCTGTCTGTTCTGTGGCCTCTATGTGGCGGACATCTGCGGCCTGTTTACCCAGCAGACAAGATTATAAGTTTGCACAAAGAAGTTAACTGAGGTACAGGGGCCTATGTAACAATTTATATCGGTAAGGATGAATAATATATAATGAATATATATGATTATAAGATCACAGAAGGCATGCATGTAAGCTCCACCGTGTTCAACAGAAGTACATAATATAACAGAACACAAAATGGATTCTAGCTGGGTAAGCCACATTCCTGAACACAATTAGCTACAACAGCAGGGATAGCTGCTTCTCTTGTCTGGTTTGGATACACGAAAACAAGTTCTACAGACACGGAAACAAGCTCGACAATGCTTTTTACAAATCTCTAAGTATTACAAAGTTCGGGTTTCAATGCTTTGCACAAATCTTAAGTGTTACAAAGTTCATTAACCCGTTCCCTTCTTCAATGAGTGTCTGGAACGAGCTGCCAGAGGCAGTAGTAGAGGCGGGTACAATTTTGTCTTTTAAAAAGCGTTTAGACAGTTACATGGGTACGATGGGTATAGAGGGATATGGGCCAAACGGGGGTAATTGGGATTAGCTCAGGGGTTCAAAAAAGTTAAAGTTTATTTATTACTGTCACAAGTCGGCTTACATTAACACCGCAATGACGTTACTGTGAAAATCCCCTAGTCGCCACACTCCTGTTCGGGTAACACTGAGGGAGAATTTAGCACAGCCAATGCACCCTAACCAGCACGTCTTTCGGACTGTGGGAGGAAACCGGAGCACCTGGAGGAAACCCACGCAGACACGGGGGAGAACGTGCAAACTCCACACAGACAGTGACCCGAGCCGGGAATTGAACCCGGGTCCCTGGCGCTATGAGGCAGCAGTGCTAACCCACTGTGCCACCTTTTAAGGTCTATAAAATAATGAGAGACGTAGATAAGGTAGATAGTCAACAGTTTTTCCCAAAGGTAGGGGTGTCCAAAACTAGAGGGTACAGGTTTAAGGTGAGAGGGGAGAGATACAAAAGTGTCCAGAGGGGCAATTTTTTCACACAGAGGGTGGTGAGTGTCTGGAACGAGCTGCCAGAGGTAGTAGTAGAGGCGGGTACAATTTTGTCTTTTAAAAAGCATTTAGATAGTTACATGGGTAAGATGGGTATAGAGAGGGATATGGGCCAAATGCGGGCAATTGGGACTAGCTTAGGGGTTTATAAAAAAAGGGCGGCATGGACAAGTTGGGCCGAAGGGCCTGTTTCCATGCTGTAAACCTCTATGACTATTGTTTGAGATCTGACCCACTAAGGTAGTGTCATCGGCCAACTTGAAAATCGAGTTGGAGGGGAATTTGACCGCACAGTCAGAGGTGTATCCGGAGTATAGTAGGGGGCTGAGGAATGGACTTGAGATGTTTCCCGCTTCCCCCCAGAGTTTTTTTTTCCCAGAGTCCTCTTGTTTTTCATCTCGGGTTGACCGAATCTGCAGGATTTTCGTTTTCTTTTTGCCTTCTCTTTTGCAAACCAACCCTCCTCTCTCTCTCTCTCTCTGTCCCCCGCAGGAACAGGGGAAGATCCAGGTGATTTTTAACGTGGGGACGGACGACATTGTGATCGAGGAGACCAACGTGGTGGTCAACGATGGCAAGTACCACGTGGTCCGCTTCACAAGGAGCGGGGGGAACGCCACCCTGCAGGTTGACAACTGGCCCGTCAACGAGCGTTATCCAGTGGGTAAGTCGCCGGGTCACGACCTGTGACCTCCAACCCTCCCTCCAATCCCTTCCCCCACCCCCCCCTTACCCTCCCTCCTCCCCAACCCCCACCCTTCCCTCAGGACCCCGGGTTCCGATCGAGGACCCAGGCACGGACTGGGAGGCCTTCCGTCGTCATGGCGACGCCCTTCCCCGGAAGGCCGCAAGGCGACGATGGAGGGGGACCCCACCTTTCTCCCACACTCCGGTTCCCCCCCCCCCGCCCCCCACTCCCCCCATCCCAAACTCCGGACGCCAGGTGGGTTTATTTATCTTATTGTTTCAGGGGGAGGGGGAAACGGGAACCCCGCTTGGCAAAAAAAAAAATTCTCAATCGCCGCCCGCTATCGAATGTTTGTGCTGTTGATGATGACGAGGACCACCCCCCCCCCTCTCTTCCCCCCCCCCTCTCCACCACCGTGTGGCCTCCAGGCCTCCGAGACGCGTTCAGAGGTTCGTACCGCCGTGTCCCTCACATCGCACCTCCACCCCTGTCACCTCCACGCCCCCACGGTCAGCGGGCACCCTTGTCTCTCCCCTCAACCGGTGTTGAGTTCGACTGAGTCCAGATGGGAAGAGGAGCCACTCTTGATCTTGGTGGTAGTTCGGCTTCTCGCGGACAGGTAGGCCGGAGCGTCCCGAGATCAAATCCCTGCGCCAATCCCCGCCCCCCCCCCCCCCCCCACCTTGCTATCTGACTGGGCCTTAGCCACCCCTGTGGCCTGATGAGGGGTGGGGTCAAAGTTCAGAGATTTGGGGCAGGTTTTTACTCCCCCCCCCGCACCAACCCCCAACCCCCCAATGTCAACATTAAGAGCATTCAAATGGCTATTGGATAAACATATGGATGATATTGGAATAGTGTAGATTAGAGGGGCTTTAAATTGGTTCCACTGGTCGGCGCAACACCGAGGGCCGAAGGGCCTGTACTGCGCTGTAATGTTCTAACCCCTGCAATGTAGTTATTAGTGATGGGGAGGCCAGAGACGGGATCTCCTGTTCCGCCGTTGGCAAAGAGACTTCCTGTTGAAGGTACCCCTCACTGCTGTGACAACCCGTAACCGGGAGTGGGGAGGGGAAGCTCGACAGGGCCCTAAGATCCCTCCAGTGTTAAGAGCGGCGAGATTTCGTCCTATGTCTCCATCCTGGACAAGACGGAGATCGAGAGAGGGAGAGAGAAAGAGAGTGTGAGAGAGAGAGAGAGAAGGGACAGGTAATAAGACGTCCAGGCTTTTAAATTCTTCACAGGCCTCATTCCCAAGGAATTGCACCAAGGGGCAATTTATCGAACCTTAATTAGGCCGCACTTGGAATACAGTGTTCAATTCTGGTCGCTACACTACCAGAAGGATGTGGAGGCTTTGGAGAGGGTACAGAAAAGATTTACCAGGATGTTGCCTGGTATGGAGGGCATTAGCTATGAGGAGAGGTTGGAGAAACTTGGTTTGTTCTCACTGGAGTGACGGAGGTTGAGGGGACGACCTGATAGAAGTCTACAAGATTATGAGGGGCACGGACAGAGTGGATAGTCAGAAGCTTTTTCCCCAGGGTGGAAGAGTCAATTACTAGGGGGCACAGGTATAAGGTGCGAGGGCAAGGTTTAAAGGAGATGTACGAGGCAAGTTTTTTACACAGAGGGTGGTGGGTGCCTGGGACTCGCTGCCGGGGGGGGGTAGCGGAAGCAGATACGATAGTGACTTTTAAGGGGCGTCTGGACAAATACATGAATAGGATGGGAATAGAGGGATATGGTCCCCGGAAGGGTAGGGGGTTTTAGTTCAGTCGGGGGCAGCATGGTCAGTGCAGGCTTGGAGGGCCGAAGGGCCTGTTCCTGTGCTGTAATTTTCTTTGTTCTTTGTTCCCGCATTGCGAACTCGCCACGGAGTGTTGGCCGTCCCTGGGAGGCGGATTTTGCAGAGTGTTGTTGTGTGAGGGAGGTGCGGATTTGTCGGGGGAGGGGGTGGGGCTGCCTTGATAGGGGCAACAAGAGCCACAGCAATGGGGTTGACACTCAACTGCCCTCTGAAATGGCCGAGCGAGCCATTCAGTTCAAGAGGCAACTAGGGAGAGGCAACCAATGCTGTCCCAGCCAGCGACGCCCCCGTCCCACCAGTGCATAACCAATAGGTAGTGGAAAGGAGCGAGTCATAGAATCCCAACAGCGCAGAAGGAGGCCATTCGGCCCATCGAGTCTGCACCGACCACAATCCCACCCGGCTCCTATCCCAATTACCCTAGCTAATCCCTCTGACACTAAGGGCAATTTAGCATGGCCAATCCACCTAACCTGCACATCTTTGGACACTAAGGGGCAATTTAGCATGGCCAATCCACCTAACCTGCACATCTTTGGACACTAAGGGGCAATTTACCATGGCCAATCCACCTAACCTGCACATCTTTGGACACTAAGGGGCAATTTAGCATGGCCAATCCACCTAACCTACACATCTTTGGACACTAAGGGGCAATTTAGCATGGCCAATCCACCTAACCCGCGCATCTTTGGACACTAAGGGGCAATTTAGCATGGCCAATCCACCTAACCCGCGCATCTTTGGACACTAAGGGGCAATTTAGCATGGCCAATCCACCTAATCAGCACATCTTTAGACACTAATGGGCAATTTAGCATGGCCAATCCACCTAACCTGCACATCTTTAGACACCAATGGGCAATTTAGCATGGCCAATCCCCCTAACCAACACATCTTTGGACATAAAGGGGCAATTTAGCATGGCCAATCCACCTAACCAACACATCTTTGGACATAAAGGGGCAATTTAGCATGGCCAATCCACCTAACCTACACATCTTTGGACATAAAGGGGCAATTTAGCATGGCCAATCCACCTAACCTACACATCTTTGGACACTAAGGGGCAATTTAGCATGGCCAATCCACCTAACCTGCACATCTTTAGACACTAAGGGGCAATTTAGCATGGCCAATCCACCTAACCTACACATCTTTGGACACTAAGGGGTAATTTAGCATGGCCCACTGTGGTCAGGTTACAGCTTGAGTGAACTTTGCTGGAACTTTCCGCGGTGGCGGTTTCTTCTCTCTCGGGTGATGGGCAGGGCCCCTTTGGAAAGATTCCAGGAGGGACAGCGAATGGGGGGAGGGTTTTTAAAAAGATTTCTTGTCATCGGGTGGCAGACGATATTAATCTGGACTTTTCTGCTTGACGGGAGCGACCGTGTCAGCTGGAGTTAGCTGGCCTTTCACTCAGGCTGGGCTGAAATCTGCCGGGCCTGATCGGGAGTGACAGGTGTGGCAGCGCGGCTGAACTTGGCGGGGAGCTGTGTGGCGACGGACTGGGTGACAGGGACCACTCGCTCCAGGCTCAGAGAGGCCATGTTAGAAACTGGCCCCCCCCAGCATCCAACGTCAAGCCAGGAGAATGATCCGAATGATGGCTCAGAAGCCTAGAATCCCCACAATGCAGGTGGAGGCCATTCAGCCCATCGAATCTGCACCAACCACAATCCCACACTATCATCGGTACCCCACATATTTACCCTCGCTGATCCCCTTGACACGAAGGAGCAATTTAGCATGGCCAAACTACCTAACCTGCACATCTTTGGACACTAAGGGACAATTTAGCATGGCCAATCCACCTAACCTACACATCTTTGGATACGAAGGAGCAATTTAGCATGGCCAATCCACCAAACCTGCACATCTTTGGACACTAAGGGGCTATTTAGCATGGCCAATCCACCCATCCTGCACATCTTTGGATACGAAGGAGCAATTTAGCATGGCCAATCCACCAAACCTGCACATCTTTGGACACTAAGGGGCAATTTAGCATGGCCAATCCACCTAACCTGCACATCTTTGGATACGAAGGAGCAATTTAGCATGGCCAATCCACCAAACCTGCACATCTTTGGACACTAAGGGGCTATTTAGCATGGCCAATCCACCCATCCTGCACATCTTTTGGACTGTGGGAGGAACCCATGCAGACACAGGGAGAATGTGCAGACTCCACACAGACAGTGACCCAAGCTGGGAATCGAACCCGGGTCCCTGGCGCTGTGAGGCAGCAGTGCTAACCCGCTGTGCCACCCAAAGACATGTCTCAAAGGAGAGAGGGACAGATAGAGAGAGGGAGAGAGAGATAGAGAGAATGAGAGAGAGAATGAGAGAGAGAATGAGAGAGAGAGTGAGAGAGAGACAGAAAGAGAGACAGAGAGAGACAGAGAGAGAGAGAGAGAGACAGAGAGAGAGAGAGAGAGAGAGAAAGAGAGACAGAGACAAAGAAAGAGAGAGACAGAGAGAGAGAGAGAGAGACAGACAGAGAGAGAGAGACAGAGAGAGAGAGAGACAGAGAGAGAGAGACAGAGAGAGAGAGCGTGCGAGAGAGAGACAGAGAGAGAGAGAGTGCGCGAGGGAGAGAGACAGAGAGAGAGAGAGACAGAGAGAGAGAGAGAGAGACAGAGAGAGAAAAACAGAGAAAGTGAGAGAGTCGGAGAGAGAGAGAAAGACAGAGAGAGAGAGACGGAGAGAGAGAGAGAGACAGAGAGAGAAAAACAGAGAAAGCGAGAGAGAGAGAAAGACAGAGAGACAGAGAGAGAGACAGAGAGAGACTGTGTGAGAGAGAGAGAGAGTGCGCGAGAGAGAGAGAGAGGGAGACAGAGAAAACGAGAGAGTCAGAGAGAGAGAGAGAGAATAATTGGATGGTGGGGTGTGGGTTGGGGGGGTGGGGGGAGGTGGCGGGTGTACCATGGGGCCATGCCGGGATTCACAAAGCGGGAATGCAGAGAGAGTTAACGAGAGGACAATTCCTTTGCATAAATAAAACATGTAACCAGTCGGCTGTTCCTTCAGGACCCTCCCAACACCCAGACATCTCAGTGCTGAAAGAGTCAGGGGAGAGGGGACCAGTCAGTCCTGCTGCGCTGTGTCCATTCTGACCCAGAGGTCTGAATTTACAAGCAGCTGCTAACCTGGGAACTTCCATCAGGAAGTGACCTGGAGTTAACCTGCCCCGCTGCGCCTCATGGGCCGGTGAGGGAACAGGCAGAGGGGCGGGGGGGGAATGGTCTGCCGGGGGTAGGAACGTAGATTCGATATGACAAGAGGAAGCCTCGTGATTCATCCCCGCCTGACTTGCTGACCGAGTCACACCAGGGGGAGTGGGATCTGGGCAGGTTTCCCCCCCTCCCGCAGTCAGCGGAGACCCCCCACCCCCAGGTCACACTCACCACTCCGACACAGAGGCATGACGCCTCCATTTACCCAACAGGACCCATCCTTTCTTGCGGGGAGGCCTCCAGGATTGACAGCGGGCAATTCAGCCACGAGAGGCATCGCCTTCTGCACTTCCCACTCACACCGACTCCAATTCTGCTCTCCCCACCCTCCCCCACCCTGTGCCCACTGACCCGCATTGACTCCCAGTCTGCCTGCAAACCCCCCCCCCCACTCCCAAAATTGTCACCCGCTACCCGCCCCCCCCGCTCTCCCCCCCGCTAAATTGCCCCTTAGTGTCCAAAGACATGTAGGTTAGGTGGATTGGCCATGCTAAATTGCCCATTAGTGTCCAAAGACATGTAGGTTAGGTGGATTGGCCATGCTAAATTGTCCCTTAGTGTCCAAAGATGTGTAGGTTAGGTGGATTGGCCATGCTACATTGCCCCTTAGTGTCCAAATTTGTGCAGGTTAGGTGGATTGGCCATGCTAAATTGTCCCTTAGTGTCCAAAGATGTGCAGGTTAGGTGGATTGGCCATGCTAAATTGCCCCTTAGTGTCCAAAGATGTGTAGGTTGGGTGGATTGGCCATGCTAAATTGCCCCTTAGTGTCCAAAGATGTGTAGGTTGGGTGGATTGGCCATGCTAAATTGCCCCTTAGTGTCCAAAGATGTGCAGGTTGGGTGGATTGGCCATGCTAAATTGCCCCTTAGTGTCCAAAGATGTGCAGGTTAGGCGGATTGGCCATGCTAAATTGTCCCTTAGTGTCCAAAGATGTGCAGGTTAGGTGGATTGACCATGCTAAATTGTCCCTTAGTGTCCAAAGATGTGTAGGTTAGGTGGATTGGCCATGCTAAATTGTCCCTTAGTGTCCAAAGATGTGCAGGTTAGGTGGATTGACCATGCTAAATTGTCCCTTAGTGTCCAAAGATGTGCAGGTTAGGTGGATTGGCCATGCTAAATTGTCCCTTAGTGTCCAAAGATGTGTAGGTTAGGTGGATTGGCCATGCTAAATTGCCCCTTAGTGTCCAAAGATGTGCAGGTTAGGTGGATTGACCATGCTAAATTGTCCCTTAGTGTCCAAAGATGTGCAGGTTAGGAGAATTGGCCATGCTAAATTGTCCCTTAGTGTCCAAAGATGTGTAGGTTAGGTGGATTGGCCATGCTAAATTGTCCCTTAGTGTCCAAAGATGTGTAGGTTGGGTGGATTGGCCAGGCTAAATTGCCCCTTAGTGTCCAAAGATGTGTAGGTTGGGTGGATTGGCCAGGCTAAATTGCCCCTTAGTGTCCAAAGATGTGTAGGTTAGGTGGATTGGCCATGCTAAATTGCCCCTTAGTGTCCAAAGATGTGTAGGTTAGATGGATTGGCCATGCTAAATTGCCCCTTAGTGTCCAAAGATGTGCAGGTTAGGTGGATTGGCCATGCTAAATTGCCCCTTGGTGTCCAAAGATGTGTAGGTTGGGTGGATTGGCCAGGCTAAATTGCCCCTTAGTGTCCAAAGATGTGCGGGTTAGGGGGATTGGCCATGCTAAATTGTCCCTTAGTGTCCAAAGATGTGTAGGTTGGGTGGATTGGCCAGGCTAAATTGCCCCTTAGTGTCCAAAGATGTGCAGGTTGGGTGGATTGGCCATGCTAAATTGTCCCTTAGTGTCCAAAGATGTGTAGGTTGGGTGGATTGGCCAGGCTAAATTGCCCCTTAGTGTCCAAAGATGTGCAGGTTAGGTGGATTGGCCATGCTAAATTGCCCCCTTAGTGTCCAAAGATGTGCAGGTTGGGTGGATTGGCCATGCTAAATTGCCCCTTAGTGTCCAAAGATGTGCAGGTTGGGTGGATTGGCCATGCTAAATTGCCCCTTAGTGTCCAAAGATGTGCAGGTTGGGTGGATTGGCCATGCTAAATTGCCCCTTAGTGTCCAAAGATGTGTAGGTTGGGTGGATTGGCCATGCTAAATTGCCCCTTAGTGTCCAAAGATGTGTAGGTTGGGTGGATTGGCCATGCTAAATTGTCCCTTGGTGTGGAGTGGGGGTGGGGGGGATGGGGGAGGCATCCTGAGGCTACCATTTCTCTGCTGGCTTGGGCATCCCGACAAGTGGCCCTGCCCCTCAGCAGTGACGGTGGCGGCTATTTGACTGCGGGAGGCAGCACAGTGGAGGCCGATTCTTGCTCCAGCCTCGATGTCGGGGAGGGTCGGTGTCAGTGAGGGTGTGGATTGGTACAGGCCGGGGTGTACATGCGAGTTAGCGGGCGTTGGGGGAAGGGGTGAGCGAGGAGGGAGTTTACACCTCAGGTTTGGCTGGCCGGCTGTGTATACCTCAGGAAGAATGGCGTGCCGCTGGGAGCTCGGAGGGGTTTGGGGGTGGGGGAGGCGCGACGGGTGTCAGATAGAGACAGGGAGCTGGATTAGGCGACATTGGAGAGGTGACAACAGACGCTGTGGTTCCTGGGCGAACGCCTGTATCTGACGGACGAATAGTCATCGTGTTATCACCGACCTTGGCGCATTGGGGCGGAGAGCCTGGGGGCAGGGGGGGGGACGGAGAGGGGGAGGGGTTACTGAGGTGTTGCCAGGCAACGTACGACCTGTCAAGGTTTGAGAGGGAGGAGGCCCCCTCCTTAATGACCAACGCCCGTCTTCGCAAGGGGAGCAGACGACTGGAATCCCCCCACCTCTGCCCCCCCCCCAGCCTCTCCTCCCGCGAGCCCAGGACTTCCTCCCCACATCGCACCATTCGGCCCATCGGTGACTGGTGCTAGGTCATTGGCTGGGCTTGAAGTCGATGAGGTGCTTTCTTTTCAATGTTATAGCCCTGACACGCCACCCTTCCCCCACTCTCCATCCCACCCCGCCCTCCACCGGCCAGCAAGATTTTCCAGCCCCGATAAAGTGGATGGGGGGATTGTCCACTGCTGCCGAGGTGCATGGGTGGGATTTTTCAGCCCCGCCAGAGTGGATGGAGGGATTTTCCAGCCCTGCCAAGGTGAATGGAGGGATTTTCCAGCCCCGTCAAAGTAGATGGTCGAGTTTTCCATTCCCGCCAGAGTGGATAGGAGGGATTTTCCATTCCCACCAAGGTGAATGGGAGGGATTTTCCTGTCCTGCTAAGATGGATGGGAGGGATTTTCCAGTCCTGTCAAAATGGATGGGAGGGATTTTCCAGTCTGGCCAGAGTGAATGGAGGGATTTTCCATTCCCACCAGAGTGGATGGTGGCATTTTCCAGTCCTGCCAGAGTGGACAGAGGGATTTTCCTTTCCTGTCAGAGTCGATGGTGGATTTTCCAGTCCCGCTGAAGTGGATGGAAGGTTTTCCAATCCCACTGAAGTAGATGGTTGAATTTCCCATTCCCGCCAATGTGGATGGAGTGATTTTCCAGCCCCGTCAAAGTAGATGGAAGGTTTTCCCATCCCACCAAAGTAGATGGTGGGATTTTCCATTCCCGCCAAGGTGCATGAGCGGAATTTTCCATTCCCGTCAGAGTGGATGGAGGGATACTCCAGCCCCGCCAAACTAGATGGAGGGATTTTCCAGTCCCGCCAAAGTTGATGGAGGAATTTTCCATTCCCGTCAGAGTGAATGGGTGGGATTTTCCACTCCTGCCAAGGAGGGTGGGTGGGATTTTCCACTTGGGGGATTTTCCAGTCATTGCCGACAGGGGGGTCTGAAGTCCCGCCAGCAGCGACCACCCAGTGTGGGATCCCTGGCAGCACACAGCAGGAACATCCGGAAGCCCCGTTGATCGTGGCGGGTCAAGATGGCCGCCATTAAACAGAGAGCCCTGCTCCCGCCCCACAACACATGCCGAGGGTGTTCCAACAAATGGTACATTCGCATTCCCCGGCCCCTCTCCCACTGCGAGGGGGGATTGCTAAAATTCGAGCCCCTCGTAACGGGGAGCGTGACGCACTGCCATCGATTGACGCAAAAAAAAACCCCATCTGGTTCACTGATGTCCCCCTGAAGGGAAAAGGAAATCTGACCCTGGCCTACTTGTGACTCCAGAGCCCACGCCCCACACACACACACACAGAAATGTGGTCAACTTTTAACTGTCCCTCTCTGTAATGGGCCGAGCGAGACACAATGAATGGGAGAAAGTTCAGGGGGTTGCAGAGATAGGGAGGGGGTTACAGAGATAGGGAGGGTTTACAGAGATAGGGAGGGGGTTACAGAGATAGGGAGGGTTTACAGAGATAGGGAGGGGGTTACAGCGATAGGGAGGAGGTTAGATTGATGGGAATGAGATTACAGAAATGGGGAGGAAGTTACAGATACAGGGATGAGGTTACAGAGATAGGGAGTGGGTTGCAGAGATAGGGAGGGGGTTGCAGAGATAGGGAGGGGGTTACAGAGATAGGGAGTGGGTTGCAGAGATAGGGAGGGGGTTACAGAGATAGGGAGGGGCTTACAGAGATAGGGAGGGGGTTACAGAGATAGGGAGGGAGTTACAGAGATAGGGAGGGGATTACAGAGATAGGGAGGGGGTTACAGAGATAGGGAGGAGGTTACAGAGATAGGGAGGGGGTTACAGAGATAGGGAGGGTTTACAGAGATAGGGAGGGGGTTACAGAGATAGGGAGGGGGTTGCAGAGATAGGGAGGGGGTTACAGAGATAGGGAGGGGGTTACAGATATAGGGAGGGGGTTACAGAGATAGGGAGGGGGTTACAGAGATAGGGAGGGGATTACAGAGATAGGGAGGGGGTTACAGAGATAGGGAGGGGATTAGAGAGATAGGGAGGGGATTACAGAGATAGGGAGGGGGTTACAGAGATAGGGAGGGTTTACAGAGATAGGGAGGGGGTTACAGAGATAGGGGGAAGGTTACAGAGATAGGGAGAGGGTTACAGAGATAGTGAGGGGGTTACAGAGATAAGGAGGGGGATACAGAGAAAGGGAGGGGGTTACAGAGATAGGGAGGGGGTTACAGAGATAAGGAGGGGGATACAGAGATAGGGAGGGGGTTACAGAGATAGGGAGGGGGTTACAGAGAGAGGGAGGGTTTACAGAGATAGGGAGGGGTTACAGAGATAGGGGGAAGGTTACAGAGATAGGGAGGGTTTACAGAGATAGGGAGGGTTTACAGAGATAGGGAGGGGGTTACAGAGATAGGGAGGGGGTTACAGCGATAGGGAGGGGGTTACAGAGATAGGGAGGGGGTTACAGAGATAGGGAGGGGGTTACAGAGATAGGAAGGGGGTTACAGAGATAGGGAGGGGGTTACAGAGATGGGGAGGGGGTTACAGAGATAGGGAGGGGGTTACAGAGATAGGGATGAGTTTACAGAGATAGGGAGGAGGTTACAGAGATAGGGAGGGGGTTACAGGGATAGGGAGGGGGTTACAGAGATAGGGAGGGGGATACAGAGATAGGGAGGGGGTTACAGAGATAGAGAGGGGGTTACAGAGATAGGGAGGGGATTACAGAGATAGGGAGAGCGTTGCAGAGATAGGGAGGGGGTTACAGAGATGGGGAGTGGGTTACAGAGATGGGGAGGGGGTTACAGAGATAGGGAGGGGATTACAGATATAGGGAGGGGGTTACAGAGATAGGGAGGGGATTACAGAGATAGGGAGGGGATTACAGAGATAGGGAGGGGATTACAGAGATAGGGAGGGGGTTACAGAGATGGGGAGGGGGTTACAGAGATGGGGAGGGGGTTACAGAGATGGGGAGTGGGTTACAGAGATGGGGAGGGGGTTACAGAGATGGGGAGGGGGTTACAGAGATGGGGAGGGGGTTACAGAGATGGGGAGGGGGTTACAGAGATGGGGAGGGGGTTACAGAGATGGGGAGTGGGTTACAGAGATGGGGAGGGGGTTACAGAGATAGGGAGGGGATTACAGAGATAGGGAGGGGATTACAGAGATAGGGAGGGGATTACAGAGATAGGGAGGGGGTTACAGAGATAGGGAGGGTTTACAGAGATCGGGAGGGGGTTACAGAGATAGGGGGAAGGTTACAGAGAAAGGGAGAGGGTTACAGAGATAGGGAGGGGGTTCCAGAGATAAGGAGGGGGATACAGAGATAGGGAGGGGGTTACAGAGATAAGGAGGGGGTTACAGAGATAGGGAGGGGGTTACAGAGATAGGGAGGGGGTTACAGAGATAGGGAGGGGGTTACAGAGATAGGGAGGGGGTTACAGAGATAGGGAGGGGATTACAGAGATAGGGAGGGGATTACAGAGATAGGGAGGGGATTACAGAGATAGGGAGGGGGTTACAGAGATAGGGAGGGGATTACAGAGATAGGGAGGGGATTACAGAGATAGGGAGGGGGTTACAGAGATAGGGAGGGTTTACAGAGATAGGGAGGGGGTTACAGAGATAGGGGGAAGGTTACAGAGATAGGGAGAGGGTTACTGAGATAGGGAGGGGGTTCCAGAGATAAGGAGGGGGATACAGAGATAGGGAGGGGGTTACAGAGACAGGGAGGGTTTACAGAGATAGGGAGGGGGTTACAGAGATAGGGAGGGCGTTACAGAGATAGGGAGGGGGTTACAGAGATAGGGAGGGGGTTACAGAGATAGGGGTAAGTTAACGGAGATAGGGAGAGGGTTACAGAGATAGGGAGGGGGTTACAGAGATAGGGAGGGGGTTACAGAGATAGGGAGGGGGTTACAGAGATAGGGAGGGGGATACAGAGATAGGGAGGGGGTTACAGAGATGGGGAGGGAGTTACAGAGATAGGGATGAGGTTACAGAGATAGGGAGGAGGTTACAGAGATAGGGAGTGGGTTACAGAGATAAGGAGGGGGTTACAGAGATAGGGAGGGGATTACAGAGATAGGGAGGGGATTACAGAGATAGGGAGGGGGTTACAGAGATAGGGAGGGGATTACAGAGATAGGGAGGGGATTACAGAGATAGGGAGGGGGTTACAGAGATAGGGAGGGTTTACAGAGATAGGGAGGGGGTTACAGAGATAGGGGGAAGGTTACAGAGATAGGGAGAGGGTTACTGAGATAGGGAGGGGGTTCCAGAGATAAGGAGGGGGATACAGAGATAGGGAGGGGGTTACAGAGACAGGGAGGGTTTACAGAGATAGGGAGGGGGTTACAGAGATAGGGAGGGCGTTACAGAGATAGGGAGGGGGTTACAGAGATAGGGAGGGGGTTACAGAGATAGGGGTAAGTTAACGGAGATAGGGAGAGGGTTACAGAGATAGGGAGGGGGTTACAGAGATAGGGAGGGGGTTACAGAGATAGGGAGGGGGTTACAGAGATAGGGAGGGGGATACAGAGATAGGGAGGGGGTTACAGAGATGGGGAGGGAGTTACAGAGATAGGGATGAGGTTACAGAGATAGGGAGGAGGTTACAGAGATAGGGAGTGGGTTACAGAGATAAGGAGGGGGTTACAGAGATAGGGAGGGGGTTACAGGGATAGGGAGGGGGTTACAGAGATAGGGAGGGGGTTACAGAGATGGGGAGAGGGTTACAGAGATGGGGAGGGGGTTACAGAGATAGGGAGGGGATTACAGATATAGGGAGGGGGTTACAGAGATAGGGAGGGGATTACAGAGGTAGGGAGGGGATTACAGAGATAGGGAGGGGGTTACAGAGAGAGGGAGGGTTTACAGAGATAGGGAGGGGTTACAGAGATAGGGGGAAGGTTACAGAGATAGGGAGGGTTTACAGAGATAGGGAGGGTTTACAGAGATAGGGAGGGGGTTACAGAGATAGGGAGGGGGTTACAGCGATAGGGAGGGGTTTACAGAGATAGGGAGGGGGTTACAGAGATAGGGAGGGGGTTACAGAGATAGGAAGGGGGTTACAGAGATAGGGAGGGGGTTACAGAGATGGGGAGGGGGTTACAGAGATAGGGAGGGGGTTACAGAGATAGGGATGAGTTTACAGAGATAGGGAGGAGGTTACAGAGATAGGGAGGGGGTTACAGAGATAGGGAGGGGGTTACAGAGATAGGGAGGGGGATACAGAGATAGGGAGGGGGTTACAGAGATAGAGAGGGGGTTACAGAGATAGGGAGGGGATTACAGAGATAGGGAGAGCGTTGCAGAGATAGGGAGGGGGTTACAGAGATGGGGAGTGGGTTACAGAGATGGGGAGGGGGTTACAGAGATAGGGAGGGGATTACAGATATAGGGAGGGGGTTACAGAGATAGGGAGGGGATTACAGAGATAGGGAGGGGATTACAGAGATAGGGAGGGGATTACAGAGATAGGGAGGGGGTTACAGAGATAGGGAGGGGGTTACAGAGATGGGGAGGGGGTTACAGAGATGGGGAGGGGGTTACAGAGATGGGGAGGGGGTTACAGAGATGGGGAGTGGGTTACAGAGATGGGGAGGGGGTTACAGAGATGGGGAGGGGGTTACAGAGATGGGGAGGGGGTTACAGAGATGGGGAGGGGGTTACAGAGATGGGGAGGGGGTTACAGAGATGGGGAGTGGGTTACAGAGATGGGGAGGGGGTTACAGAGATAGGGAGGGGATTACAGAGATAGGGAGGGGATTACAGAGATAGGGAGGGGATTACAGAGATAGGGAGGGGGTTACAGAGATAGGGAGGGTTTACAGAGATCGGGAGGGGGTTACAGAGATAGGGGGAAGGTTACAGAGAAAGGGAGAGGGTTACAGAGATAGGGAGGGGGTTCCAGAGATAAGGAGGGGGATACAGAGATAGGGAGGGGGTTACAGAGATAAGGAGGGGGTTACAGAGATAGGGAGGGGGTTACAGAGATAGGGAGGGGGTTACAGAGATAGGGAGGGGGTTACAGAGATAGGGAGGGGGTTACAGAGATAGGGAGGGGATTACAGAGATAGGGAGGGGATTACAGAGATAGGGAGGGGATTACAGAGATAGGGAGGGGGTTACAGAGATAGGGAGGGGATTACAGAGATAGGGAGGGGATTACAGAGATAGGGAGGGGGTTACAGAGATAGGGAGGGTTTACAGAGATAGGGAGGGGGTTACAGAGATAGGGGGAAGGTTACAGAGATAGGGAGAGGGTTACTGAGATAGGGAGGGGGTTCCAGAGATAAGGAGGGGGATACAGAGATAGGGAGGGGGTTACAGAGACAGGGAGGGTTTACAGAGATAGGGAGGGGGTTACAGAGATAGGGAGGGCGTTACAGAGATAGGGAGGGGGTTACAGAGATAGGGAGGGGGTTACAGAGATAGGGGTAAGTTAACGGAGATAGGGAGAGGGTTACAGAGATAGGGAGGGGGTTACAGAGATAGGGAGGGGGTTACAGAGATAGGGAGGGGGTTACAGAGATAGGGAGGGGGATACAGAGATAGGGAGGGGGTTACAGAGATGGGGAGGGAGTTACAGAGATAGGGATGAGGTTACAGAGATAGGGAGGAGGTTACAGAGATAGGGAGTGGGTTACAGAGATAAGGAGGGGGTTACAGAGATAGGGAGGGGGTTACAGGGATAGGGAGGGGGTTACAGAGATAGGGAGGGGGTTACAGAGATGGGGAGAGGGTTACAGAGATGGGGAGGGGGTTACAGAGATAGGGAGGGGATTACAGATATAGGGAGGGGGTTACAGAGATAGGGAGGGGATTACAGAGGTAGGGAGGGGATTACAGAGATAGGGAGGGGGTTACAGAGATAGGGAGGGGATTACAGAGATAGGGAGGGGGTTACAGAGATAGGGAGGGGATTACAGAGATTGGGAGGGGATTACAGAGATAGGGAGGGGATTACAGAGATAGGGAGGGTATTACAGAGATAGGGAGGGGGTTACAGAGATAGGGAGGGTTTACAGAGATAGGGAGGGGGTTACAGAGATAGGGGGAAGGTTACAGAGATAGGGAGAGGGTTACTGAGATAGGGAGGGGGTTCCAGAGATAAGGAGGGGGATACAGAGATAGGGAGGGGGTTACAGAGACAGGGAGGGTTTACAGAGATAGGGAGGGGGTTACAGAGATAGGGAGCGGGTTACAGAGATAGGGAGGGGGTTACAGAGATAGGGAGGGGGTTACAGTGATAGGGGTAAGTTAACGGAGATAGGGAGAGGGTTACAGAGATAGGGAGGGGGTTACAGAGATAAGGAGGGGGATACAGAGATAGGGGGTTACAGAGATGGGGAGGGGGTTACAGAGATAGGGATGAGGTTACAGAGATAGGGAGGGCGTTACAGAGATGGGGAGGGGGTTACAGGGATAGGGCGGGGGTTACAGCGATAGGGAGTGCGTTACAGAGATAGGGAGTGGGTTACAGAGATAAGGAGGGGGTTACAGAGATAGGGAGGGGGTTACAGGGATAGGGAGGGGGTTACAGAGATAGGGAGGGGATTACAGAGATAGGGAGGGGGTTACAGAGATAGGGAGGGGGTTACAGAGATAGGGAGGGGGTTACAGAGATGGGGAAGGGGTTACAGAGATGGGGAGGGGGTTACAGAGATAGGGAGGGGGTTACAGAGATAGGGAGGGTTTTACAGGGATAGGGAGGGGGTTACAGAGATAGGGAGGGGATTACAGAGATAGGGAGGGGGTTACAGAGATAGGGAGGGGGTTACAGAGATAGGGAGGGGATTACAGAGATAGGGAGGGTATTACAGAGATAGGGAGGGGGTTACAGAGATAGGGAGGGGGTTACAGAGATAGGGAGGGTTTTACAGAGATAGGGAGGAGGTTACAGAGATAGGGAGGGGATTACAGAGATAGGGAGTGGGTTACAGAGATGGGGAGGAGGTTACAGAGATGGGGAGGGGATTACAGAGATGGGGAGGAGGTTACAGAGATAGGGAGGGGATTACAGAGATAGGGAGTGGGTTACAGAGATGGGGTGGAGGTTACAGAGATAGGGAGGGGGATACAGAGATAGGGAGGGGGTTACAGAGATAGGGAGGGGGTTACAGAGATAGGAAGGGGGTTACAGAGATAGGGAGGGGGTTACAGAGATGGGGAGGGGGTTACAGAGATAGGGAGGGGGTTACAGAGATAGGGATGAGGTTACAGAGATAGGGAGGAGGTTACAGAGATAGGGAGGGGGTTACAGGGATAGGGAGGGGGTTACAGAGATAGGGAGGGGGATACAGAGATAGGGAGGGGGTTACAGAGATAGAGAGGGGGTTACAGAGATAGGGAGGGGATTACAGAGATAGGGAGAGCGTTACAGAGATAGGGAGGGGGTTCCAGAGATAAGGAGGGGGATACAGAGATAGGGAGGGGGTTACAGAGATAAGGAGGGGGTTACAGAGATAGGGAGGGGGTTACAGAGATAGGGAGGGGGTTACAGAGATAGGGAGGGGGTTACAGAGATAGGGAGGGGGTTACAGAGATAGGGAGGGGATTACAGAGATAGGGAGGGGATTACAGAGATAGGGAGGGGATTACAGAGATAGGGAGGGGGTTACAGAGATAGGGCGGGGATTACAGAGATAGGGAGGGGATTACAGAGATAGGGAGGGGGTTAAAGAGATAGGGAGGGTTTACAGAGATAGGGAGGGGGTTACAGAGATAGGGGGAAGGTTACAGAGATAGGGAGAGGGTTACTGAGATAGGGAGGGGGTTCCAGAGATAAGGAGGGGGATACAGAGATAGGGAGGGGGTTACAGAGACAGGGAGGGTTTACAGAGATAGGGAGGGGGTTACAGAGATAGGGAGGGCGTTACAGAGATAGGGAGGGGGTTACAGAGATAGGGAGGGGGTTACAGAGATAGGGGTAAGTTAACGGAGATAGGGAGAGGGTTACAGAGATAGGGAGGGGGTTACAGAGATAGGGAGGGGGTTACAGAGATAGGGAGGGGGTTACAGAGATAGGGAGGGGGATACAGAGATAGGGAGGGGGTTACAGAGATGGGGAGGGAGTTACAGAGATAGGGATGAGGTTACAGAGATAGGGAGGAGGTTACAGAGATAGGGAGTGGGTTACAGAGATAAGGAGGGGGTTACAGAGATAGGGAGGGGGTTACAGGGATAGGGAGGGGGTTACAGAGATAGGGAGGGGGTTACAGAGATGGGGAGAGGGTTACAGAGATGGGGAGGGGGTTATAGAGATAGGGAGGGGATTACAGATATAGGGAGGGGGTTACAGAGATAGGGAGGGGATTACAGAGGTAGGGAGGGGATTACAGAGATAGGGAGGGGGTTACAGAGATAGGGAGGGGATTACAGAGATAGGGAGGGGGTTACAGAGATAGGGAGGGGATTACAGAGATTGGGAGGGGATTACAGAGATAGGGAGGGGATTACAGAGATAGGGAGGGTATTACAGAGATAGGGAGGGGGTTACAGAGATAGGGAGGGTTTACAGAGATAGGGAGGGGGTTACAGAGATAGGGGGAAGGTTACAGAGATAGGGAGAGGGTTACTGAGATAGGGAGGGGGTTCCAGAGATAAGGAGGGGGATACAGAGATAGGGAGGGGGTTACAGAGACAGGGAGGGTTTACAGAGATAGGGAGGGGGTTACAGAGATAGGGAGCGGGTTACAGAGATAGGGAGGGGGTTACAGAGATAGGGAGGGGGTTACAGTGATAGGGGTAAGTTAACGGAGATAGGGAGAGGGTTACAGAGATAGGGAGGGGGTTACAGAGATAAGGAGGGGGATACAGAGATAGGGGGTTACAGAGATGGGGAGGGGGTTACAGAGATAGGGATGAGGTTACAGAGATAGGGAGGGCGTTACAGAGATGGGGAGGGGGTTACAGGGATAGGGCGGGGGTTACAGCGATAGGGAGTGCGTTACAGAGATAGGGAGTGGGTTACAGAGATAAGGAGGGGGTTACAGAGATAGGGAGGGGGTTACAGGGATAGGGAGGGGGTTACAGAGATAGGGAGGGGATTACAGAGATAGGGAGGGGGTTACAGAGATAGGGAGGGGGTTACAGAGATAGGGAGGGGGTTACAGAGATGGGGAAGGGGTTACAGAGATGGGGAGGGGGTTACAGAGATAGGGAGGGGGTTACAGAGATAGGGAGGGTTTTACAGGGATAGGGAGGGGGTTACAGAGATAGGGAGGGGATTACAGAGATAGGGAGGGGGTTACAGAGATAGGGAGGGGGTTACAGAGATAGGGAGGGGATTACAGAGATAGGGAGGGTATTACAGAGATAGGGAGGGGGTTACAGAGATAGGGAGGGGGTTACAGAGATAGGGAGGGTTTTACAGAGATAGGGAGGAGGTTACAGAGATAGGGAGGGGATTACAGAGATAGGGAGTGGGTTACAGAGATGGGGAGGAGGTTACAGAGATGGGGAGGGGATTACAGAGATGGGGAGGAGGTTACAGAGATAGGGAGGGGATTACAGAGATAGGGAGTGGGTTACAGAGATGGGGTGGAGGTTACAGAGATAGGGAGGGGGATACAGAGATAGGGAGGGGGTTACAGAGATAGGGAGGGGGTTACAGAGATAGGAAGGGGGTTACAGAGATAGGGAGGGGGTTACAGAGATGGGGAGGGGGTTACAGAGATAGGGAGGGGGTTACAGAGATAGGGATGAGGTTACAGAGATAGGGAGGAGGTTACAGAGATAGGGAGGGGGTTACAGGGATAGGGAGGGGGTTACAGAGATAGGGAGGGGGATACAGAGATAGGGAGGGGGTTACAGAGATAGAGAGGGGGTTACAGAGATAGGGAGGGGATTACAGAGATAGGGAGAGCGTTACAGAGATAGGGAGGGGGTTACAGAGATGGGGAGGGGGTTACAGAGATGGGGAGGAGGTTACAGAGATAGGGAGGGGGTTCCAGAGATAGGGAGGGGGTTACAGAGATGGGGAGGGGGTTACAGAGATGGGGAGTGGGTTACAGAGATGGGGAGGGGGTTACAGAGATAGGGAGGGGATTACAGATATAGGGAGGGGGTTACAGAGATAGGGAGGGGATTACAGAGATAGGGAGGGGATTACAGAGATAGGGAGGGGGTTACAGAGATAGGGAGGGTTTACAGAGATAGGGAGGGGGTTACAGAGATAGGGGGAAGGTTACAGAGATAGGGAGGGGGTTACAGAGATAGGGAGGGGGTTACAGGGATAGGGAGGGGGTTATAGAGATAGGGAGGGGATTACAGAGATAGGGAGGGTATTACAGAGATAGGGAGGGGGTTACAGAGATAGGGAGGGGGTTACAGAGATAGGGAGGGTTTTACAGAGATAGGGAGGGGATTACAGAGATAGGGAGGGTTTTACAGAGATAGGGAGTGGGTTACAGAGATGGGGAGGAGGTTACAGAGATGGGGAGGGGATTACAGAGATGGGGAGGAGGTTGCAGAGATAGGGAGGGGATTCCAGAGATAGGGAGGAGGTTACAGAGATAGGGAGGGGGTTACAGAGATAGGGAGGGGGTTACAGAGATGGGGAGGGGATTACAGAGATAGGGAGGAGGTTACAGAGATAGGGAGGGGGTTACAGAGATAGGGACGGGGTTACAGAGATGGGGAGGGGATTACAGAGGTAGGGAAGAGCTCACAGAGATGAATGCGTGTGTGCAGAGTTAACGAGCAGCGATTTGAACTGAAGTACGCTAATTTAAAACGGGGCAGTTTGCAAACGGGGCGTGTAATCAGGTCACGCAGTGACAGGGGAGGAAGGCAGAAGGAGAATGGAGAGGAGTCAGCGTCGAGTCCCAGAATGTGCGGGGCTGGTGAACTGTGACTGGTACAGGAGCCACGTGATGGCGATGACACGGAAAGCATCGTGTTGCGGAGAGGGGTGGGTGGGCTGCGAGGCGGCTCGCGGGGGGGGGGGGGGGGGGGGGTGAGGGGGGATCGTGTTGGCGGGGAGGGGCGCGGCGAGGGAAACAGGCAGTGGGAGCAGAGGTCCGGGGAAGGCAGCGAGTGCGACAACAGCACTGATGTAAAATTGCGCGTTTAATGACTCTGAATAAAAGCTGTGAGCAAAACAAAAGGTCGCCTTTTAACAATCGGTGATTCATCATGCGTGTCAGGGATAACAGCACTTCAATCACAGACAGGCAGCCAGCCGTGAACCTGGCGGAGCGCCCAATTAAAAATCAAGAGTGCTCCGCAACCCCTCGACAAGTCATCATCCGTACCCGAGGTCGGACATTATGCACGCTTCGACAAGTGGAATCTGCGAGCTCTCAGAGACTCCTCGCTGCAAAGAGACGCTCTCAAACCCACTCGCATTCGCGTCCCGGCGACGACGCTACACATTCAGGACGTTAGCTGTCCCCCCGAGCCTACCCGCGCAACCGTGCAGACCGTCCCGTAGCCCGTGGGGGTGTGGCCCCCCCCCCCGGGTTCGGGGAACCGGCTCTCTGTCAATCCCCCGAACCCGCACATCTTTGGACACTAAGGGGCAATTTAGCACGGCCAATCCACCTAACCTGCACATCTTTGGACACTAGGGGGCAATTTAGCATGGCCAATCCACCTAACCCGCACATCTTTGGACACTAAGAGGCAATTTAGCATGGCCAATCCACCGAACCCGCACATCTTTGGACACTAAGGGGCAATTTAGCACGGCCAATCCACCTAACCCACACATCTTTGGACACTAAGGGGCAATTTAGCACGGCCAATCCACCTAACCCGCACATCTTTGGACACTAAGGGGCAATTTAGCACGGCCAATCCACCTAACCCGCACATCTTTGGACACTAAGGGACAATTTAACATGGCCAATCCACCGAACCTACACATCTTTGGACACTAAGGGGCAATTTAGCATGGCCAATCCACCTCACCTACACATCTTTGGACACTAAGGGGCAATTTAGCATGGCCAATCCACCTCGCCTACACATCTTTGGACACTAAGGGGCAATTTAGCATGGCCAATCCACCTAACCCGCACATCTTTGGACACTAAGGAACAATTTAGCATGGCCAATCCACCTAACCTGCACATTTTTGGACACAAAGGGGCAATTTAGCATGGCCAATCCACCAAACTTGCACATGTTTGGACACAAAGGGGCAATTTAGCATGGCCAATCTACCTAACCCGCACATCTTTGGACACGAAGGGACAATTTATCCCGGCCAATCCACCTCACCTGCACGTCTTTCGGACTGTGGGAAGAAATCTGAGCACCCGGAGGAAACCCACGCAGACATGGGGAGAACGTGCAGTCTCCACGCATATTCCGAGACTGGGAATCGAACCCGGGTCCCTGGCGCTGTGAGGCAGCAGTGCCAACCACTGTGCCACCGTGCCTCTCGAAAGGTTGTCCCTGTTAGCGGGTGGGGTAGGGGAAGTCGGCGGGAGGGTTGTGGGGGGTTGATTGGAGAAAACACAATCTCGGGATGAGGGGTCAGCCATTTTGGACTGCGCCAAGGAGGAACTTATCCACGTGGAGGGTGGCGGATCTTGGGGCGACTCCTTACCCCTCAGTCATTGGGGACTGAAATGGAGAGATGTCCGGGGGGGGGGGGGGGGGTGGGGGGAGGTGGTGGGGGGGCGGTTAAGGGGGAAGGTGGGGGGGGGGTGGGGGCATCGAGGGGTGAAAATGCGGGGAAAATGTCAGCGAGGTGAATGTTCATCCGTCATCCGGCTGTACGGCGGCGCAAGCACGGGGGGCTGACCGACCGACACTAATCCCAACTCCCGTACATTCCCCGTGTTCTCCACCCGCTCCCCCCTTCCCCTCCTCCTCCTCACCCCCTCCCCCTACCTCCCCGCCCCCCGCGGTGTCGTCAACAGCACAAACAAAGTCGACGCGGTCCACAACAACAATGACAGTAACAAAAGACCAAGTAAAAGAAATAACCTTGCGAGGAAGGAAAACATAAAGACTCAATAACCGTTAAATAACAGCGCTGAGAGGAGCCGTGCGGATAAAGGCGGGATATAATCTCGAAGGAACGCATGGTTCTGTCGTGGCGCTTGAAGCTAAAAGTGAATTTAACTCCCCTTTAAAACAAAACAGGGTTCTGTGGCTTGACCTTACTTTGCCTTCGCAGCTGAGCCAACAACCCCTGCAGAGCTCGGTCGAGTTCCCGTGAAAACGAGGGCACCAAAGGTCGTGTAAATTCGCTGCCACTTTGTTTAAAAATGTTACATAAAACAGCTTCTTGCTTTTGACTTAAGCTTGCTGGCTTAAACCCTTCTATAAAACCCAGGCTAAAAGTTTTGTGTAAATGGGTAACATTGTGTGTTAACTGGTCTTAAAAACCACAAGTGTAATCCACTCTCACACACGTATACACACACACACCAACACACACACACACAATGATTTAACCTAAGCATTTGGTATTAATTGGTGGGCCATTGACTTAACACGAGAGTTGGGCTTGTTTGGGGACGAGTTAGGGGTCAGTCCTGAATTTGGGGGGATGCCCTCTAATCCGGTGTCAGGGGTACCCATTGTCAAGGCCAGTTTGTGTAGTGGGGTGGAGTGGGCAACTCCGAGAATCTCACAGTGCTGGGGGGGGGGGGGGGAACGAGCACTCGATTGGCCAGCTGGGATTGGAAAGTGGCCAAATCTCCGACAACCCAGTTGGTTGATTACAGATCTCTTGCCCTCTCATTGGTGCGTTGAAGGAACAGGTTCTTTGTTAAAGGGGGTAGAGGAGGTGGAGTAGGGGAAGCGGGGGGGGGTCATCCCTTACATTTAGCGGTGTAGCCAGTCGCCAAGGCGCACTGTTGTCCGATTCAGGTGGCATTGTGGGATCGCTGGCTTGTGATCACTATTTGCTCCCTGCTCCCTCTTCGATCTTGTCACGTCGTTTAGGGAGCCAATCCTTTGTGGCTGGCCACTCAGGGGGAGCCCGATAAGCTCCAACATTGTCCTTCATTCATTGAGGTGGACCTCCGCACCCTGAGAGCTCTTCAAGGGCCATTACAGACTTTGAGATCATCCCTTCCAAAGTAAGATCTATCCACAGATTGTCCTTGACAAAGACCAGCTCATAGATTGTCCAGGTCAGGTAGATCGTTGGACTTCGAGAGAGATGTCCAAACCCTCGGTCAAATATTCATGTATAGCTTTGTGAGCAAGATAGATGGGGGGATGAGGAGACAGAGCAACCATTGCCCAGAGAGAGAGCATCCATCATCCAGAGAGGGAGCATCCATTGCCCAGAGAGGGAGCACCCATCGTCCAGAGAGACAGAGAGAGAGCATCCATTGCCCAGAGAGAGAGAGCACCCATTGCCCAGAGAGAGAGCACCCATTGCCCAGAGAGGGAGCATCCATCGCCCAGAGAGGGAGCACCCATTGCCCAGAGAGGGAGCATCCATCGCCCAGAGAGGGAGCACCCATTGCCCAGAGAGAGAGAGCATCCATCGCCCAGAGAGAGAGAGAGAGCACCCATCGTCCAGAGAGAGAGAGATAGCACCCATCGTCCAGAGAGAGAGCATCCATTGCCCAGAGAGAGCATCCATCGTCCAGAGAGAGAGAGCACCCATCGTCCAGAGAGAGAGCATCCATTGCCCAGAGAGAAACAGCATTCATTCCCAGAGAGAGAGAGAGCACCCATCGCCCAGAGAGAGAGAGCATCCATTGCCCAGGGAGAGAGCACCCATCGCCCAGAGAGAGAGAGCATCCATTGCCCAGAGAGAGAGAGAGAGCACCCATTGCCCAGAGAGAGAGAGCACCCATTGCCCAGAGAGAGAGAGAGAGCACCCATTGCCCAGAGAGAGAGAGCACCCATCACCCAGAGAGAGAGAGAGCACCCATCGTCCAGAGAGAGAGCATCCATTGCCCAGAGAGAAACAGCATTCATTCCCAGAGAGAGAGAGAGCACCCATCGCCCAGAGAGAGAGCATCCATTGCCCAGAGAGAGAGAGAGAGAGCACCCATTGCCCAGAGAGAGAGAGAGAGCACCCATCGCCCAGACAGATAGAGAGAGCATCCATTGCCCAGAGAGAGAGAGCACCCATTGCCCAGAGAGAGAGAGCACCCATTGCCCAGAGAGAGAGAGAGCACCCATCGCCCAGAGAGAGAGCATATATTGCACAGAGAGAGATAGCATCCATTGCCCAGAGAGAGAGAGCACCCATTGCCCAGAGAGAGAGAGCACCCATTGCCCAGAGAGAGAGCACCCATTGCCCAGAGAGAGATAGAGAGCACCCATTGCCCAGAGAGAGAGCACCCATCGCCCAGTGAGAGAGAGCACCCAAAGCCCAGTGAGAGAGAGCACCCAACGCCCAGAGAGAGACAGCATCCATTGCCCAGAGAGAGAGCACCCATCGCCCAGTGAGAGAGAGCACCCAACGCCCAGAGAGAGACAGCATCCATTGCCCAGAGAGAGAGCACCCATCGCCCAGAGAGAGAGAGCACCCATTGCCCAGAGAGAGAGAGCATCCATTGCCCAGAGAGAGAGAGCACCCATTGCCCAGAGAGAGAGAGCACCCATTGCCCAGAGAGAGAGAGAGAGAGCACCCATCGCCCAGAGAGAGAGCATCCATTGCACAGAGAGAGATAGCATCCATTGCCCAGAGAGAGAGAGCACCCATTGCCCAGAGAGAGAGAGCACCCATTGCCCAGAGAGAGAGCACCCATTGCCCAGAGAGAGATAGAGAGCACCCATTGCCCAGAGAGAGAGCACCCATCGCCCAGTGAGAGAGAGCACCCAAAGCCCAGTGAGAGAGAGCACCCAACGCCCAGAGAGAGACAGCATCCATTGCCCAGAGAGAGAGCACCCATCGCCCAGTGAGAGAGAGCACCCAACGCCCAGAGAGAGACAGCATCCATTGCCCAGAGAGAGAGCACCCATCGCCCAGAGAGAGAGAGCACCCATTGCCCAGAGAGAGAGAGCATCCATTGCCCAGAGAGAGAGAGCACCCATTGCCCAGAGAGAGAGAGCACCCATTGCCCAGAGAGAGAGATAGCACCCATTGCCCAGAGAGAGAGAGCACCCATTGCCCAGAGAGAGAGAGCATCCATTGCCCAGAGAGAGAGAGAGAGCACCCATTGCCAGAGAGAGAGAGCACCCATCACCCAGAGAGAGACAGCATCCATTGCCCAGAGAGAGAGCACCCATTGCCCAGAGAGAGAGAGCACCCATCGCCCAGAGAGAGACAGCATCCATCGCCCAGAGAGAGAGCACCCATCGCCCAGAGAGAGACAGCATCCATTGCCCAGAGAGAGAGAGCACCCATCGCCCAGAGAGAGAGCACCCAACGCCCAGAGAGAGACAGCATCCATTGCACAGAGAGAGAGCACCCATCGCCCAGAGAGAGAGAGAGCACCCATTGCCCAGAGAGAGAGAGAGCACCCATTGCCCAGAGAGAGATAGCATCCATTGCCCAGAGAGAGAGAGAGAGCACCCATCGCCCAGAGAGAGAGAGAGAGCACCCATTGCCCAGAGAGAGAGAGCGCCCATTGCCCAGAGAGAGAGAGCACCCATTGCCCAGAGAGAGAGAGCACCCAACGCCCAGAGAGAGAGACAGCATCCATTGCCCAGAGAGAGAGAGAGAGCACCCAACGCCCAGAGAGAGAGAGAGAGCACCCATCGCCCAGAGAGAGAGAGAGAGCATCCATTGCCCAGAGAGAGAGAGCACCCATTGCGCAGAGAGAGAGAGAGAGCACCCTTTGCCCAGAGAGAGAGAGCATCCATTGCCCAGAGAGAGAGAGCATCCATTGCCCACAGAGAGAGAGAGAGCACCCATTGCCCAGAGAGAGAGAGAGAGCACCCATCACCCAGAGAGAGAGAGCACCCATTGCCCAGAGAGAGAGAGAGAGCATCCATTGCCCAGAGAGAGAGAGAGAGAGCACCCATTGCCCAGAAATAGAGAGAGAGCACCCATCGCCCAGACAGAGAGAGAGAGCACCCATTGCCCAGAGAGAGAGAGCACCCATCGCCCAGAGAGAGAGAGCACCCATTGCCCAGAAAGAGAGAGCACCCATTGCCCAGAGAGAGAGAGAGAGCACCCATTTCCCAGAGAGAGAGAGAGAGCACCCATTGCCCAGAGAGAGAGCACCCAACGCCCAGAGAGAGACAGCATCCATTGCACAGAGAGAGAGCACCCATTGCCCAGAGAGAGAGAGCATCCATTGCCCAGAGAGACAGCATCCATTGCCCAGAGAGAGAGAGCACCCATTGCCCAGAGAGAGAGAGAGAGAGCACCCATCACCCAGAGAGAGAGAGCACCCATTGCCCAGAGAGAGAGAGCATCCATTGCCCAGAGAGAGAGAGAGAGCACCCATTGCCCAGAGAGAGAGAGAGAGCACCCATTGCCCAGAGAGAGAGCACCCAACGCCCAGAGAGAGACAGCATCCATTGCACAGAGAGAGAGCACCCATCGCCCAGAGAGAGAGAGAGCACCCATTGCCCAGAGAGAGAGAGAGAGCACCCATCACCCAGAGAGAGAGAGAGAGCACCCATCGCCCAGAGAGAGAGAGAGAGAGCACCCATCGCCCAGAGAGAGAGAGAGAGCACCCATCACCCAGAGAGAGAGAGCACCCATCACCCAGAGAGAGAGAGCACCCATTGCCCAGAGAGAGAGAGAGAGCACCCATCACCCAGAGAGAGAGAGAGAGCACCCATCGCCCAGAGAGAGAGAGAGAGAGCACCCATCACCCAGAGAGAGAGCACCCATCGCCCAGAGAGAGAGAGAGAGAGCACCCATCACCCAGAGAGAGAGAGCACCCATTGCCCAGAGAGAGACAGCACCCATCGCCCAGAGAGAGCGAGCACCCATTGCCCAGAGAGAGAGAGAGAGCACCCATTGCCCAGAGAGAGAGAGCATCCATTGCCCAGAGAGAGAGAGAGAGCATCCATTGCCCAGAGAGAGAGCACCCATCGCCCAGAGAGAGAGAGAGAGAGCACCCATCACCCAGAGAGAGAGAGCACCCATTGCCCAGAGAGAGACAGCACCCATCGCCCAGAGAGAGCGAGCACCCATTGCCCAGAGAGAGAGAGAGAGCACCCATTGCCCAGAGAGAGAGAGCATCCATTGCCCAGAGAGAGAGAGAGAGCATCCATTGCCCAGAGAGAGAGCACCCATTGCCCAGAGAGAGAGCACCCATCGCCCAGAGAGAGAGCACCCAACGCCCAGAGAGAGACAGAATCCATTGCCCAGAGAGAGACAGCATCCATTGCCCAGAGAGAGAGAGAGCACCCATTGCCCAGAGAGAGAGAGAGAGAGCATCCATTGCCCAGAGAGAGAGCACCCATTGCCCAGAGAGAGAGCACCCATCGCCCAGAGAGAGAGCACCCAACGCCCAGAGAGAGACAGCATCCATTGCCCAGAGAGAGAGAGAGAGAGAGCACCCATCACCCAGAGAGAGAGCACCCATCACCCAGAGAGAGAGAGCACCCATTGCCCAGAGAGAGAGAGAGAGCACCCATCACCCAGAGAGAGAGAGAGAGCACCCATCGCCCAGAGAGAGAGAGAGAGAGCACCCATCGCCCAGAGAGAGAGAGAGAGCACCCATCACCCAGAGAGAGCGAGCACCCATTGCCCAGAGAGAGAGAGAGAGCACCCATTGCCCAGAGAGAGAGAGAGAGCACCCATCACCCAGAGAGAGAGAGAGAGCACCCATCGCCCAGAGAGAGAGAGAGAGAGCACCCATCGCCCAGAGAGAGAGAGAGAGCACCCATCACCCAGAGAGAGCGAGCACCCATTGCCCAGAGAGAGAGAGAGAGCACCCAGCACCCAGAGAGAGAGAGCACCCATTGCCCAGAGAGAGAGAGAGAGCACCCATCACCCAGAGAGAGAGAGAGAGCACCCATCGCCCAGAGAGAGAGAGAGAGAGCACCCATCGCCCAGAGAGAGAGAGAGAGCACCCATCGCCCAGAGAGAGCGAGCACCCATTGCCCAGAGAGAGAGAGAGAGCACCCATCGCCCAGAGAGAGAGAGAGAGCACCCATTGCCCAGAGAGAGAGAGAGAGCATCCATTGCCCAGAGAGAGAGCACCCATTGCCCAGAGAGAGAGCACCCATCGCCCAGAGAGAGAGCACCCAACGCCCAGAGAGAGACAGAATCCATTGCCCAGAGAGAGACAGCATCCATTGCCCAGAGAGAGAGAGAGAGCACCCATTGCCCAGAGAGAGAGAGAGAGAGCATCCATTGCCCAGAGAGAGAGCACCCATTGCCCAGAGAGAGAGCACCCATCACCCAGAGAGAGAGAGCACCCATTGCCCAGAGAGAGAGAGAGAGCACCCATCACCCAGAGAGAGAGAGAGAGCACCCATCGCCCAGAGAGAGAGAGAGAGAGCACCCATCGCCCAGAGAGAGAGAGAGAGCACCCATCACCCAGAGAGAGAGAGCACCCATCACCCAGAGAGAGAGCACCCATCGCCCAGAGAGAGAGAGAGAGAGCACCCATCACCCAGAGAGAGAGAGAGAGAGAGCACCCATCGCCCAGAGAGAGAGCACCCATCGCCCAGAGAGACAGAGAGCACCCATCACCCAAAGAGAGAGAGAGAGCACCCATCGCCCAGAGAGAGACAGCATTCATTGCCCAAAGAAAGAGAGCACCCATTGCCCAGAGAGAGAGAGCACCCATTGCCCAGAGAGAGAGAGAGAGAGAGCACCCATCACCCAGAGAGAGAGCACCCATCGCCCAGAGAGAGACAGCATCCATTGCCCAGAGAGAGAGAGCACCCATCGCCCAGAGAGAGAGCACCCAACGCCCAGAGAGAGACAGCATCCATTGCACAGAGAGAGAGCACCCATCGCCCAGAGAGAGAGAGCACCCATTGCCCAGAGAGAGAGAGAGCAACCATTGCCCAGAGAGAGATAGCATCCATTGCCCAGAGAGAGAGAGAGAGCACCCATCGCCCAGGGAGAGAGAGAGCACCCATTGCCCAGAGAGAGAGAGCACCCATTGCCCAGAGAGAGAGAGCACCCATTGCCCAGAGAGAGAGAGCACCCAACGCCCAGAGAGAGACAGCATCCATTGCCCAGAGAGAGAGAGAGAGAGCACCCAACGCCCAGAGAGAGAGAGAGAGCACCCATCGCCCAGAGAGAGAGAGAGAGCATCCATTGCCCAGAGAGAGAGAGCACCCATTGCGCAGAGAGAGAGAGAGAGCACCCATTGCCCAGAGAGAGAGAGCATCCATTGCCCAGAGAGAGAGAGCATCCATTGCCCAGAGAGAGAGAGAGAGCACCCATTGCCCAGAGAGAGAGAGAGAGCACCCATCACCCAGAGAGAGAGAGCACCCATTGCCCAGAGAGAGAGAGAGAGCATCCATTGCCCAGAGAGAGAGAGAGAGCACCCATTGCCCAGAGAGAGAGAGCACCCATCGCCCAGAGAGAGAGAGCACCCATTGCCCAGAAAGAGAGAGCACCCATTGCCCAGAGAGAGAGAGAGAGAGCACCCATTGCCCAGAGAGAGAGAGAGAGCACCCATTGCCCAGAGAGAGAGCACCCAACGCCCAGAGAGAGACAGCATCCATTGCACAGAGAGAGAGCACCCATTGCCCAGAGAGAGAGAGCATCCATTGCCCAGAGAGACAGCATCCATTGCCCAGAGAGAGAGAGCACCCATTGCCCAGAGAGAGAGAGAGAGCACCCATCACCCAGAGAGAGAGAGCACCCATTGCCCAGAGAGAGAGAGCATCCATTGCCCAGAGAGAGAGAGAGAGCACCCATTGCCCAGAGAGAGAGAGAGAGCACCCATTGCCCAGAGAGAGAGAGCACCCAACGCCCAGAGAGAGACAGCATCCATTGCACAGAGAGAGAGAGCACCCATTGCCCAGAGAGAGAGAGAGCACACATTGCCCAGAGAGAGAGAGAGAGCACCCATCACCCAGAGAGAGAGAGAGAGCACCCATCGCCCAGAGAGAGAGAGAGAGAGCACCCATCGCCCAGAGAGAGAGAGAGAGCACCCATCACCCAGAGAGAGAGAGCACCCATCACCCAGAGAGAGAGAGCACCCATTGCCCAGAGAGAGAGAGAGAGAGCACCCATCACCCAGAGAGAGAGAGAGAGCACCCATCGCCCAGAGAGAGAGAGAGAGAGCACCCATCACCCAGAGAGAGAGCACCCATCGCCCAGAGAGAGAGAGAGAGAGCACCCATCACCCAGAGAGAGAGAGCACCCATTGCCCAGAGAGAGACAGCACCCATCGCCCAGAGAGAGCGAGCACCCATTGCCCAGAGAGAGAGAGAGAGCACCCATTGCCCAGAGAGAGAGAGCATCCATTGCCCAGAGAGAGAGAGAGAGCATCCATTGCCCAGAGAGAGAGCACCCATTGCCCAGAGAGAGAGCACCCATCGCCCAGAGAGAGAGAGCACCCATTGCCCAGAGAGAGAGAGAGAGCATCCATTGCCCAGAGAGAGAGCACCCATTGCCCAGAGAGAGAGCACCCATCGCCCAGAGAGAGAGCACCCAACGCCCAGAGAGAGACAGCATCCATTGCCCAGAGAGAGACAGCATCCATTGCCCAGAGAGAGAGAGAGCACCCATTGCCCAGAGAGAGAGAGAGAGAGCATCCATTGCCCAGAGAGAGAGCACCCATTGCCCAGAGAGAGGGCACCCATCGCCCAGAGAGAGAGCACCCAACGCCCAGAGAGAGACAGCATCCATTGCCCAGAGAGAGAGAGAGAGAGAGCACCCATCACCCAGAGAGAGAGCACCCATCACCCAGAGAGAGAGAGCACCCATTGCCCAGAGAGAGAGAGAGAGCACCCATCACCCAGAGAGAGAGAGAGAGCACCCATCGCCCAGAGAGAGAGAGAGAGAGCACCCATCGCCCAGAGAGAGAGAGAGAGCACCCATCACCCAGAGAGAGAGAGCACCCATCACCCAGAGAGAGAGCACCCATCGCCCAGAGAGAGAGAGAGAGAGCACCCATCACCCAGAGAGAGAGAGAGAGAGAGCACCCATCGCCCAGAGAGAGAGCACCCATCGCCCAGAGAGACAGAGAGCACCCATCACCCAAAGAGAGAGAGAGAGCACCCATCGCCCAGAGAGAGACAGCATTCATTGCCCAAAGAAAGAGAGCACCCATTGCCCAGAGAGAGAGAGCACCCATTGCCCAGAGAGAGAGAGAGCACCCATCACCCAGAGAAAGAGCACCCATTGCCCCGAGAGAGAGACAGCACCCATTGCCCAGAGAGAGAGAGAGCACCCATTGCCCAGAGAGAGAGAGATCACCCATCACCCAGAGAGAGAGAGCACCCATCGCCCAGAGAGAGAGAGCACCCATTGCACAGAGAGAGAGCACCCATTGCCCAGAGAGAGACAGCATCCATTGCACAGAGAGAGAGAGAGAGCACCCATCACCCAGAGAGAGAGAGAGAGCACCCATCGCCCAGAGAGAGAGAGAGAGAGAGCACCCATCGCCCAGAGAGAGAGAGAGAGCACCCATCACCCAGAGAGAGAGAGCACCCATCACCCAGAGAGAGAGCACCCATCGCCCAGAGAGAGAGAGAGAGAGCACCCATCACCCAGAGAGAGAGAGAGAGAGAGCACCCATCGCCCAGAGAGAGAGCACCCATCGCCCAGAGAGACAGAGAGCACCCATCACCCAAAGAGAGAGAGAGAGCACCCATCGCCCAGAGAGAGACAGCATTCATTGCCCAGAGAGAGAGAGCACCCATTGCCCAGAGAGAGAGAGAGAGAGCACCCATCGCCCAGAGAGAGAGAGCATCCATCACCCAGAGAGAGAGCACCCATTGCCCAGAGAGAGAGACAGCACCCATTGCCCGGAGAGAGAGAGATCACCCATCACCCAGAGAGAGAGAGAGCACCCATCGCCCAGAGAGAGAGAGAGAGAGAGAGCACCCGTCGCCCAGAGAGAGAGAGCACCCATTGCCCAGAGAGAGAGAGAGAGCACCCATCGCCCAGAGAGAGAGAGAGAGCACCCATCGCCCAGAGAGAGAGAGCACCCATTGCCCAGAGAGAGAGAGAGAGAGAGCACCCATCACCCAGAGAGAGCGAGAGAGCACCCATCGCCCAGAGAGAGAGAGAGAGAGCACCCATCGCCCAGAGAAAGAGAGCACCCATTGCCCAGAGAGAGAGAGAGAGCACCCATCACCCAGAGAGAGAGAGCACCCACCGCCCAGAGAGAGAGAGAGAGCACCCATCACCCAGAGAGAGAGAGCACCCATCACCCAGAGAGAGAGAGCACCCATCGCCCAGAGAGAGAGAGAGAGCACCCATCACCCAGAGAGAGAGAGCACCCATTGCCCAGAGAGAGAGAGCATCCATTGCCCAGAGAGAGAGAGAGAGCACCCATCGCCCAGAGAGAGAGAGCACCCATTGCCCAGAGAGAGAGAGCACCCATTGCCCAGAGAGAGAGAGAGAGCACCCATCACCCAGAGAGAGAGAGCACCCATTGCCCAGAGAGAGAGAGCACCCATTGCCCAGAGAGAGAGAGCACCCATCGCCCAGAGAGAGAGAGAGAGCACTTATCGCCCAGAGAGAGACAGCATCCATTGCTCAGAGAGGGAGCACCCATTCCCCTGAGAGAGAGAGCACCCATCACCCAGAGGGAGAGAGAGCACCCATCGCCCAGAGAGAGAGCGAGAGCATCCATCACCCAGAGAGGGAGAGAGAGCATCCATTTCCCAGAGAGAGAGAGCACCCATTGCCCAGAGAGAGAGGGCATCCATTGCCCAGAGAGAGAGGGCATCCATTGCCCAGAGAGAGGGAGCACCCATCCCCCAGAGAGAGCACTCATCGCCCAGAGAGAGAGTACTCATTGCCCAGAGAGAGAGAGAAAGCACCCATCCCCCAGAGAGAGAGAGCACCCATCACCCTGAGAGAGAGAGAGCACCCATCACCCAGAGAAAGAGAGAGAGCACCCATCACCCAGAGAGAGAGAGAGCACCCATCACCCAGAGAGAGAGAGAGAGCACCCATCACCCAGAGAGAGAGAGAGAGCACCCATCACCCAGAGAGAGAGAGAGAGAGCACCCATCACCCAGAGAGAGAGAGAGAGCACCCATCACCCAGAGAAAGAGAGAGCACCCATTGCCCAGAGAGAGAGAGAGAGCACCCATCACCCAGAGAAAGAGAGAGAGAGAGCACCCATCACCCAGAGAGAGAGAGAGAGCACCCATCACCCAGAGAGAGAGAGAGAGAGCACCCATCACCCAGAGAGAGAGAGAGAGCACCCATCACCCAGAGAGAGAGAGAGAGCACCCATCACCCAGAGAGAGAGAGAGAGAGAGCACCCATCACCCAGAGAGAGAGCACCCATCACCCAGAGAGAGAGAGAGAGCACCCATCACCCAGAGAAAGAGAGAGCACCCATTGCCCAGAGAGAGAGAGAGAGCACCCATCACCCAGAGAAAGAGAGAGAGCACCCATCAAACACCCAGAGACTGGGCACCCATTGCCTAGAGACTGGGAACCCTTTGGGCACCCATCAATGACACCTTGCCAGCCTCCTTGACCTTGTTGAGGTCACATTCTGGGTCCTCCATTTGGGGTCAGCTGGATTCAGTGAACCTCATTTTTTAAATATCTGACCTTGGCTGCCCCCCACCCCACCCTCTCTCTCCCCCACCCCCAGGATAGGCTGCCATACACCCCCCACCCCACCCCCCCGCCCTTCTCGCGGTCACATTCTCAGAGAAACACCCCGCCTCCCCCAACAGAAACATTACAAAACAAAGCTGGGGTGGTGGCCATTTTGTTTCGGCCTACGCACCCGTTTCAATCCCCCCCCCCCCCGTCCCCACCACCGTCCCTACTGGGATAGGCTACCCTTCCCCCTCTCTCAGTCATGTTCTTGAGCAAAAGCCTCCCCACCCCTCCACACACACAGAAAAAAATAAAGCCGGGGAGGCGGCCATTTTGTTTTGACCCTTGCACCCATTTCGGACCTGTTTCCGCCCCCCCCCCTCCCCCCCGTTCCACCCCTTCCACTCTCCCACCAGCCCCAGGATAGGTTCCCCTTCAGCCCCTCTCTCGGTCACATTCTCAGGGAAATCCTCCACAATAACATCACAAAAATAAGACCAGGAGGCGGCCATTTTGTTTTGGCCCTTGCCTCATTTCGATTCTGTAACCCCCCTTCCCCCACCATCGCCCCCCCCCACCCCCAACTCTCCCACCAGCCCCAGGATAGGCCAATCTTCCCCCCGTCTCAGTCACATTCTCAGGGGAAACCTCCACAGAAACATGACAAAACTAAGACCAGGAGGCAGCCATTTTGTTTTGGCCCACGCACCCATCTCCCCCCTCCCCGCCCCCCTCTCACCCCACCTCCCGCCCTGTGCCGGGATAGGTTACCCTGCCCACTTCTCTCAGTTACATTCCGGAGGAAAGGCACCCCCCCCCCCCCCCTCCACCACCCCACCACACACACAGAAATGAGTAAAAAAAAGCCAGGAGGCAGCCATTTTGTTTCGCCCCACGCACCCATTCCAATTCCCCCCCCCAACCCAACCACAGGATGGGATAAGCTACGCTTCCCTCTCTCTCAGTCATGTTTTTGAGGAATTTCCCACTCCCCACCAAAACACAGAAAGTGGAAAAAAAGATAAAGCCGGGGCAGTGGTCATTTTGTTTTGGCACACGCAACCGTTTCGCTCCCTCCATCCCTTCCCCCGCCCCCCGCCCCAGAGCCAGGATAGGCTACACTCTCCCCCCACCCCCTCTCAGTCACGTTCCCGAGGAAAACCCACCCCTCCTCCGCCCCACAGAGAAACGGGTATAAAAGGACAAAGCTGGGACGGTGGCCATTTTGTTTCAGCCTACACACCCCTGTTACGAACTATCCCCCCCCACCCTCACAACACCCTCGGGGAGGCTACACTTCCCCACCCCGCCCCCCCCCCCCCACCTCAGTCACGTTTCCGAGGAAAGCACCCCCCAAACAAGACGGTGGCCATTTTGTTTCAGCCTACGCACCCCTTTCGATCTCCCTCCCCCCCTCCCCGGGGCCGAGATAGGCTACACTCTCCCCCCCACTTCTCTCAGTCACGTTCCTGAGGAAAGCTCCCCCGCCACCGCCCTCCCACACACAGAAACGAGTAAAAAATAAATAATTCCGGGGCGGTGTCCATTTTGGTCGATGCACCCGTTTCAATCCCTCCCCCCTCCCCTATCCCTGGGGCCAGGAGAGGCTACACCCCTCCCCTTCTCTCAGTCACATTCCCGAGGAAAGCCCCCCCCCGGACTCCCACACACCCAAACGGGTGTAAACAAAATATAGCCGGGGCGGTGGCCATGTTGTTTTGGGGTACGCACTCCCGATTTGATCCCTCCTCCCCCCGTCCGGATAGACTACACTCACCGCCCCCCCCCCGCCCCCTCTCAGTCATGTTCCCAAGGAAAGCCCCCCCCCTGCCGTCCTCCCACACAAACGGTTATAAAAAATAATAATAAAGCCGGGGTGGCGGCCATTTTGTTTTGGCCTACGCTCCCTCGTTTCGATCCTTCCTCCCCCCCTTCTGGATAGACTACATTCACCCCCTTCCCCCACCCCCCAATCTTCTTTCAGTCACGTTCCCAAGGAAAGCCCCCCCCCCCCCCGCCGTCCTCCCACACAAGCGGTTATAAAAAATAATAATAAAGCCGGGGTGGTGGCCATTTTGTTTTGGCCTACGCTCCCCTGTTTCGATCCCTCCTCCCCCCCTTCCGGATAGGCTACATTCACCCCCCTCCCCCACCCCCCAAACCTTCTTTCAGTCACGTTCCCAAGGCCGCCCCACACATAGAAACTGGTCGAAAAAATAACAACATAGCTGGGGCGGTGGCCATTTTGTTTCAACCTCCATTACAGATCCCTGCTTTCCCCCCGCCCCCACCGCCCTTTTTCCCGGGATAGTCCACTTCCCACCCCACACACACACACACCCGCGCCCACACACACTCTCTCTCTCTCTCTCGGTCAAGTTACCGTGGAAAAGGTTTTGGGGGGCCGGACAGGAGGGAGTGGGAGGGTTCTTGCTGGTGGAGGGAAAAATGACGTCAACCATGGAGATTGCGGCCCTGTTGGCTAAACCTCACACTCTCGGGCCTTTATCTGAGGTGGAGTTGGGGGAGTGGGGGCGATGAAAGGCGAGGGGAGAGGACATTCGCCAACTCCCACACCCGGCACAAAAAAAAAACGTTAAAAAGTGTTAACTGTTGACCTTTGAACCTTTGCGGATGTTAACCTGCTGAAATGTCTTTTTAAACCTCTTAAGGGAACTATGATAATGAGCGACTGGCGATCGCTAGGCAACGAATTCCGTATCGGCTCGGCAGGGTAGTAGATGAGTGGCTTCTTGACAAAGGTAAAAGAAAACAATTAATTAAAAACTTTTAACTTTTTTTTAAACAACAAAAACACAAAAAAATGAAGGGCAAAAAAAAAAATAATAATTCACGGGCAGCAAGGAAGAAAGAGAGAGAGGTTGGTGGTGGAGGGGAGGCAGGGCGGAGGGGAGAAGGCCCGGTGGGAAGAGATGAAACCTTAACTTTAACTTAACCCAGCAATAATTCTATTTTAATTCTTTTTTTAAATGCTAAAACGTCTGAGTAAAATTAAACCAGCCAGATTTTTAAAAAGAGAAAAAAAATTGGCCTGGAATCGCGGCCGAAATCTGTCCAGGCGATTCTGTCGTGGTTGGAGCGGGAAATGTAATCTTCTCTCTGTGTTATCTCCCGCTGTTTTGTCTCGTGTTGGCGTGTGTGTGGGCGTGCGTGCGTGTGTGTGTGCGTGGGCCCCGGATGGCCGTTGCTAGGGGCCTACGCCATTTTTTTTTTTGCGGCCCAGCCGGAGCCTCTATGCCCTCCGACTCCTCCCCGCCCCCACCACCGCCCCACCCACCCCACCGCCCTCTCCTCCCGCCTTGGGGAGGGTCGCGTTGGGGGTGGCAAAGGGGGAAGAAAGATGGATCCTCGTTCCGAATTCATCCTCAGTCGGGGCGCTAGGCAGGGCCCGGTAGGCCGCAAACCCACCCTCCCTATCCACCGCAGCTCCCTTCCTCCCTCCACCCCCCACCCGCCCCTCCCCACCTCCTCCAATGCCCCCAAGCCTGCTCGTCCCAGAGAATTCTGACTGGAAAAATTCAACCGGGCTGGAGAGTTCCCCCCCCCTCCGCCCCACTCGTACCCCCATCGCACCTCCTTTTCCCCCAAACCCGCCGTCGGTCTAATTCCAGAAGGTTCCAAGGGAAGAGTTCGGGGTTCAACAGAATGTTGGGCGAGAGAGTTCCTCCCCATCCCATTGCACCTCCTTTTCCCCCCCAGGTCTGCCGCCAGTCTAATTCCAGAAGGTTCCAACAGAAGAGTTTGGGGTTCAACAGAATGTCGGGCGAGAGAGTTTCCCCCCCATCCCATCGCATCCCCTTTTCCCCCCAAAACCTGCCGTCGGTCTAATTCTAGAAGGTTCCAAGGGAAGAGTTCGGGGTTCAACGGAATGTCGGGCGAGAGAGTTCACCCCCATCGCACTCCCTTTTCCCCCCAAACTCGCCGTCGGTCTAAATCCAGAAGATCCCAAGGGGGGAGGTTGAAGTTGCCAGAGTGTGGGGCAGGGCAGGGAGGAGGCTGAGAGAGAAATAGGTGTCGAGGATTGAGGGGTCTTGGGTTGGCGTGGGCGTGGTACCAACCGCCCCTTGCCTGGGACAATCATTTGCCCCCACCCTCCCCCGTCCGAGGGGCCATCTTCTGGGCCACCCGGTGGAGAGAGGAGATGGGGACATTAGACCATACGGTTTGATAGGCCGCCAATTTGACCAGGGGAGGCCATGGCCGAGTGGTATTATCACTTGACGATTAATCCAGAAACTCAGCTAATGTTCTGGGGACCCGGGTTCGAATCCCGCCACGGCAGATGGTGGAATTTGAATTCAATAAAAAATATTTGGAATTAAGAATCTACTGATGACCCATTGTCGGAAAAACCCATCTGGTTCCCTTTAGGGAAGGAAATCTGCCGTCCTTACCCCGGTCTGGCCTACATGTGACTCCAGAGCCACAGCCAATGTGGTTGACTCCCAACTGCCCTCCAAGGGGCAACTAGGGATGGGCAATAAATGCTGGGCCCAGCCGGCGACGCCCATGTCCCACAGATGGATAACAAAAAATGGTGCCCTCCGTCACAAACCCTCCCTCCCCCTCAACACCCCATCTGTCAGGGTCGCATTTGGGTAACGGATTACGGTGGGCCATGGAGGGGGAGTGTGGAGGGGCTCGAATCGAGGGGCGGTGTATTTCTTCCAGAATGTTTTACTCGCCATGGTTTCCGCACGGGGCAGTAGAGATCCTTCGGCCCTTCCCTGGGGGAGGGGTGCTGGCGGGGGAACCACGGGGTCAGTTCCAATCCGGGACACGGCAGTCGGAGTAGTCCGGGACAGGATGCCAGGATTCCTGGCCTGGGATGCAGGGTGGCGGGGGGGAGAGAGAGAACCAGCCCAGGGTCCCTGCCTCCGAGCTGGGATCCAACAGGAGCATGGATACGATCGGATGTACCCATCGGTTGGACAGATGTTCTTGAGACCCGGGGGGGAGAGGGGAGATCCTTCAAGAAGGAAAGAGTTTCTGGGGGTTCCCCCCCAACCGACAGCAGAAACAATTGCTTGGAGGGTACCATGGCCAACAGGAGAGGGTAGGCTTAAACAAGTGTGCCAAGACTGGGCAAGGACTGCAATGCCAGCCTATGGAAGGACAGGTCAGATCACTTCATTAGGGACGGGGGCTTCTGAATCAGCTGAGGAGGTGGGGCCATGTGTCGCTCCCCCCCCTCCTCGATGGGGCAAATCTCGGCGACACACTGAACAGTCACCCTCTGAGCTGTGCCGAATGCCCGAGAGACTTGTATGAAATTTTACTGTCGGAGGGTCAGTACTGAGGGAGTGCCGCACTGTCGGAGGGTCAGTGCTGAGGGAGTGCCGCACTGACGGAGGGTCAGTGCTGAGGGAGTGCCGCACTGTCAGAGGGTCAGTGCTGAGGGAGTGCCGCACTGTCGGAGGGTCAGTGCTGAGAGAGTGCCGCACTGTCGGAGGGTCAGTGCTGAGGGAGTGCCGCACTGTCAGAGGGTCAGTACTGAGGGAGTGCCGCACTGTCGGAGGGTCAGTGCTGAGGGAGTGCCGCACTGTCGGAGGGTCAGTGCTGAGGGAGTGTCGCACTGTCAGAGGGTCAGTACTGAGGGAGCGCCGCACTGTCGGAGGGTCAGTGCTAAGGGAGTGCCGCACTGTCGGAGGGTCAGTACTGAGGGAGTGCCGCACTGTCAGAGGGTCAGTACTGAGGGAGTGCCGCACTGTCGGAGGGTCAGTGCTGAGGGAGTGCCGCACTGTCGGAGGGTCAGTGCTGAGGGAGCACCGCACTGTTGGAGAGTGATTCCCATCACTGAATCCCTCTCCCCCACTATCAACATCCTGGGGGTTGCCATTGACCAGAAACTGAACTGGACCCAGCCGTATAAATACTGTGGCTACCAGGGCAGGTCAGAGGCTGGGAATCCTGCGGAGAGTAACTCACCCCCTGACTCCCCCCAAAGCCTGTCCACTGGGAATCCTGCGGAGAGTAACTCACCTCCTGACTCCCCACAAAGCCTGTCCACTGGGAATCCTGCGGAGAGTAACTCACCTCCTGACTCCCCACAAAGCCTGTCCACTGGGAATCCTGCGGAGAGTAACTCACCTCCTGACTCCCCACAAAGCCTGTCCACTGGGAATCCTGCGGAGAGTAACTCACCTCCTGACTCCCCCCAAAGCCTGTCCACCATCTACAAGGACACAAGTCAGGAGTGTGATGGAATACTCTCCACTTGCCTGGATGAGTGCGGCTCCCAACAACACTCGAGAAGCTCGACACCATCCAGGACAAAGCAGCCCCGCTCGATCGACACGCTAACCACAAACACTCACTCCCTCCACCACCGACGCACAGTGGCAGCAGTGTGTACCATCTACAAGATGCACTGCAGCGACTCACCAAGGCTCCTTCAACAGCACCTTCCAAACCCACCACCTCTACCACCTAGAAGGACAAGGGGGGGGGCAGCAGACACATGGCGAACACCCCCACCTGCAAGTTCCCCCTCCGAGCCACTCACCATCCCGACTTGGAAATATATCAGCCATTCCTTCACTGTGGCTGGGGTCAAAATCCTGGAACTCCCTCCCTAACAGCACTGTGGGTGTACCTACACCACACACAGGGACTGACTGATGTCCAATCGCAATCCTGGAACTCCCTCCCTAACAGCACTGTGGGTGTACCTACACCACACACGGGGACTGACTGATGTCCAATCACAATCTTGGAACTCCCTTCCTAACAGCACTGTGGATGTACCTACGCCTCACAGGGACTGTGGCAGGTTTAAGATGGCGGCTCACCCACCACCTTCAGGTCAGAGGTGGCCTCATGGAGATTTTGGAAGTTTTTGAGAGGGGGAATTCAGGGAAAATGCTAGGTCCTGTGGCCAATGGTATGACTACCATGGACAACGCAAACTGCTGGCTCCAAGTGGAGAGAATCTCCAAGAAGATTGCGCATACCGACACAGACATCAAGTGGCCAATGGATTGGCCAGAGGGCGGGGCTCTCAAAATTAGGAGCAGGAGTAAGGCCATTTGGCCCCTTCAAGCCTGCTCGGCCATTCGATAGGTCGTTGGCCAGAAGGTCAGTATGAGGTCACTTGCACTGAATTTGCAGCGGACAGACCGTTCTGGGTGAGAGAGAAACAGAGACGTTGTCTGGGTTTGGGAGGACGGTGGGGCAGGGTGCATCTAGAGGATAGCCTGTGACTATGGATATATCCAGGTGGGAAGGCCTCAAAGCCTGCCTCAATTTTTGTTCTCCCTGGGGAACCAGACAGGCCGGACAGGCCGTGAAGCCTGCCTCTAGATTTCTGTGCTCCTCAGCGGAGACAGGCAGGCTGGAAAGGCCGCAAAGCCTGCCTCAATTTCTGAGCTCCCCGGGAAGAGCGACAGGCTGGGTAGGCCGCAAAGCCTGCCTCGATTTCTGTGCTTCCTGGGGAGAAAGAGACAGGCTGGAAGGCCATGAAGCCTGCCTTAATTTCAGTGCTCCCCGAGGAGAGAGAGCCAGGCTGGGGTAGGCCGCAAAGCCTGCCTCGATTTCTGTGCTCCCTGGGGAGAGAGACAGGCTGGGTAGGCCGCAAAGCCTGCCTTGATTTCTGTGCTCCCCAAAGAGAGACAGAGCCAGACCGGGAAGGCCGTGAAGCCTGCCTCTTGATTTCTGTGTTCCCCAGGGAGAGAGACAAGCTGCAAAGTCCGTGAAGCCTGCCTGGATTTCTGTGCTCCCCGGGGAAAGTGAGAGAGACGAGCCAGAAAGGCCATGAAGCCTGCCTCAATTTCTGTGCTCCCTGGGGAGAGCACCAGGCCGCACAGGCCATGAAGCCTGCCTCGATTTCTGTGCTCCCTGGGGAGAGCACCAGGCCGCACAGGCCATGAAGCCTGCCTCAATTTTTGTGTTCCCTTGGGAGAGCACAAGACCGGGAAGGCCATGAAGCCTGCCTCAATTTCTGTGCTCCCTGGGGGAGAGCACCAGGCCGCACAGGCCATGAAGCCTGCCTCAATTTCTGTGCTCCCTGGGGGAGAGCACCAGGCCGCACAGGCCATGAAGCCTGCCTCAATTTCTGTGTTCCCTCGGGAGAGCACCAGACCGGGAAGGCCATGAAGGCTGCCTCAATTTCTGTGCTCCATGGGGAGAGAGAGACAGACCAGGTAGGCCGCAAAGCCTGCCTGGATTTCCCCAGGGTGGAGGAGATGGCCAATTTCAGGCCTTTATTTCTTCATCTTTCATTCACCAGTTCCCCAGGCGACCCACGGGGCGGTAAAAGGTCGACAGACAATCATTCCTTGGACCATATTTGCTGTGAGATTATGTCTCTTCAGTCAGGCACTAATGTACTTACAACCAGTGACTTACTGGCTTTGATGTCTACACCACGCCTGTGGGAATCGTTAAGCCCCGGAGCTTTGAAGGAGAAATTTGATTCTCAACTCTGTAGACAAATCTCCATCGCGTTCAGCAAATAGAACGGAGAGGGTTGTGTGCCAGGAGCCAGGAGTCGGAACCGGAGCGCTCCCGTACATCGAGAGCCCAGTCTCGTAGCCATTCCAGACCTCGGAGGGGGGATATCAGTGACGGAGGCAGGGTCCTACATTCGTATCGCCCCCCTCACCCCCCCTGCCTTTCGACAATGCAAAGCACATCGTCAGCAGAGCGAAGAGGGCTCTCGGAGGAGGAGAGGGAGAGAGAGGCAGATAGGTCCGAGCGAGGGAATTCCGGAGCTCGGGGCAATCCATCTCGGGGTATTGGCATGGCTGCCGATCCCGGAGCGGTCAGGATCGTTAGGGGCAGAGGCGGATGCGGGGGGGTCGGGGAGGTCGCGAAAGAGGCCGGAATGGAGGAGTGCCGAGATCACGGAGGGTCGTGGGGCTGGAGAGGGGTTACAGAGATAGGGAGGGGGTGTAGGGGCTGGAGGAGGTCACAGTGATAGGGAGGGGTGTAGGGGCTGGAGGAGGTTACAGAGATAGGGAGGGGGTGTAGGGGCTGGAGGGGGTTACGGAGATAGGGAGGGGGTGTAGGGGCTGGAGGGGGTTACAGAGATAGGGAGGGGGTGTAGGGGCTGGAGGGGGTTACGGAGATAGGGAGGGGGTGCAGGGGCTGGAGGAGGTTACAGAGATAGAGAGGGGGTGTAGGGGGGCTGGAGGAGGTTACAGAGATAGGGAGGGGGTGTAGGGGCTGGAGGAAGTTATGGAGATAGGAAGGGGGTGTAGGGGCTGGAGGAGGTTACAGAGATAGGGAGGGGGTGCAGGGGCTGGAGGAGGTTACAGAGATAGGGAGGGGGTGTAGGGGCTGGAGAAGGTTACAGAGATAGGGAGGGGATGTAGGGGTGTTACAGAGATGGGGGGGGTGTAGGGACTGGAGGAGGTTACAGAGATAGGGAATGGGTGTAGGGGCTGGAGGAGGTTACAGAGATAGGGAGCGGTGCAGGGGTTGGAGGAGGTTACAGAGATAGAGAGGGGGTGTAGGGGCTGGAGGAGGTTACAGAGATAGGGAGTGGGTGTAGGGGCTGGAGGAGGTTACAGAGATAGGGAGCGGTGTAGGGGTTGGAGGAGGTTACAGAGATAGAGAGGGGGTGTAGGGGCTGGAGGAGGTTACAGAGATAGGGAGTGGGTGCAGGGGCTGGAGGAGGTTACAGAGATAGGGAGGGGGTGTAGGGGCTGGAGGAGGTTACAGAGTTGGGGAGGGGTGTAGGGGCTGGAGGAGGTCACAGAGATAGGGAGGGGTGTAGGGTCTGGAGGCGGTTACAGAGATAGGGAGGGTGTAGGGGCTGGAGGAGGTTACAGAGATAGGGAGGGGGTGTAGGGGGCTGGAGGAGGTTACAGAGATAGGGAGGGGTGTAGGGGATGGAGGAGGTTACAGAGATAGGGAGGGGGTGTCCGGGCTGGAGGAGGTTACAGAGATAGGGAGGGGTGTAGGGGCTGGAGGAGGTTACAGAGATAGGGAGGGGTGTAGGGGCTGGAGGAGGTTACAGAGATAGGGAGGGGGTGTAGGGGCTGGAGGAGGTTACAGGGATAGGAAGGGGGTGCAGGGGCTGGAGGAGGTTACAGAGATAGGGAGGGGGTGTAGGGGCTGGAGGAGGTTACAGAGATAGGGAGGGGGTGTAGGGGCTGGAGGAAGTTACGGAGATAGGGAGGGGGTGTAGGGGCTGGAGGAGGTTACAGAGATAGGGAGGGGGTGTAGGGGCTGGAGGAGGTTACAGAGATAGGGAGGGGGTGCAGGGGCTGGAGGAGGTTACAAAGATAGGGAGGGGGTGTAGGGGCTGGAGGTGGTTACAGAGATAGGGAGGGGGTGCAGGGGCTGGAGAAGGTTACAGAGATAGGGAGGGGATGTAGGGGTGTTACAGAGATAGGGAGGGGTGTCGGGACTGGAGGAGGTTACAGAGATAGGGAATGGGTGTAGGGGCTGGAGGAGGTTACAGAGATAGGGAGGGGTGTAGGGACTGGTGGAGGTTACAGAGATAGGGAGGGGTGTAGGGGACTGGAGGAGGTTACGAGTTAGGGAGGGGTGTAGGGGACTGGAGGAGGTTACAGAGATAGGGAGGGGGTGTAGGGGCTGGAGGAAGTTACAGAGATAGGGAGGGGGTGTAGGGGCTAGAGGGGGTTACAGAGATAGGGAGGGGGTTACAGAGATAGGGAGGCGGTGTAGGGGCTGGAGGAGGTTACAGAGATAGGGAGTGGGTGTAGGGGCTGGAGGAGGTTACAGAGATAGAGAGGGGGTGTAGGGGCTGGAGGAGGTTACAGAGATAGGGAGGGGGTGTAGGGGCTGGAGGAGGTTACAGAGATAGGGAGGGGTGTAGGGGTTGGAGGAGGTTACAGAGATAGGGAGGGGGTGTAGGGACTGGAGGAGGTTACAGAGATAGGGAGGGGGTGTAGGGGACTGGAGGAGGTTACAGAGATAGGGAGGGTGTAGGGACTGGAGGAGGTTACAGAGATAGGGAGGGGGTGTAGGGGACTGGAGGAGGTTACAGAGATAGGGAGGGGGTGTAGGGGCTGGAGGAAGTTACAGAGATAGGGAGGGGGTGTAGGGGCTAGAGGGGGTTACAGAGATAGGGAGGGGGTTACAGAGATAGGGAGGGGGTGTAGGGGCTGGAGGAGGTTACAGAGATAGAGAGGGGGTGTAGGGGCTGGAGGAGGTTACAGAGATAGGGAGTGGGTGTAGTGGCTGGAGGAGGTTACAGAGATAGGGTGGGGGTGTAGGGGCTGGAGGAGGTTACAGAGATAGGGAGTGGGTGTAGGGGCTGGAGGAGGTTACAGAGATAGGGAGGGGTGTAGGGGCTGGAGGAGGTTACAGAGATAGGGAGCGGTGTAGGGTTTGGAGGAGGTTACAGAGATAGGGAGGGGTGTAGGGGCTGGAGGAGGTTACAGAGATAGGGAGGGGGTGTAGGGGCTGGAGGAGGTTACTGAGATAGGGAGGGGGTGTAGGGGCTGGAGGAGGTTACTGAGATAGGGAGGGGTGGAGGGGCTGGAGGAGGTTACAGAGATAGGGAGGGGTGTAGTGGCTGGAGGAGGTTACAGAGATAGGGAGGGGTGTAGGGGCTGGAGGAGGTTACAGAGATAGGGAGGGGGTGTAGGGGCTGGAGGAGGTTGCAGAGATAGGGAGGGGGTGTAGGGGCTGGAAGAGGTTACTGAGATAGGGAGGGGGTGTAGGGGCTGGAGGAGGTTACAGAGATAGGGAGGGGGTGTCGGGGCTGGAGGAGGTTACAGAGATAGGGCGGGGGTGTAGGGGCTGGAGGAGGTTACTGAGATAAGGAATTTGGAAGGTGCTGTCGAAGGAGCCTTGGCGAGTCGCTGCAGTGCATCTTGTAGATGGTACACACTGCTGCCACTGTGCGTCGGTGGTGGAGGGAGTGAGTGTCTGTGGTTAGCGTGTCGATCGAGCGGGGCTGCTTTGTCCTGGATGGTGTCGAGCTTCTCGAGTGTTGTTGGGAGCCACACTCATCCAGGCAAGTGGAGAGTATTCCATCGCACTCCTGACTTGTGTCCTTGTAGATGGTGGACAGGCTTTGGGGGGAGTCAGGAGGTGAGTTACTCTCCGCAGGATTCCCAGCCTCTGATCTGCTCTGGTAGCCTCAGTATGTATCTGGCTGGGTCCAGTTCAGTTTCTGGTCAATGTTAACCCCCCAGGATGTTGACAGTGGGGGGATTCCGACTTCAGACCCAGATGCGTTGGCAGGTTTCCGGGAACGTAACACACAGGATTGCGAAGTGGTCACTTTCCGTTGCAAGAATGCGGTGAAGCACTTGAAATAAAAGCTTAAGGAGTGTCCTGGGGGAGAACGATCAGAGGGACAACAAGGTTGAATGGGGCAGGACATGTTGCGAAGGCTGATCAGAATGAGACAAACGGGATCGTGGTTTCCCCGATGGATAAGAGCAAAATACCGCCGGATCTGGAATCTGAAAAACAACAGAAAATGCTGGAAAACCTCAGCGGGTCGGATAGCATCCGCGGGGAGAGAATACAGCCAACGTTTCGAGCCTGGATGACCCTTCGTCAGAGCAGTGGACAGAAAATAGGACGGGATTTACACTGTCAGGTGGAGTGGGCACGCTGCATTGATCAAGATGTCATCGACGCTAGGGGCAAAGGGAATGTAAATGAAGGGGGGGTGGTGATAAAGGCTTGGAATGGTGTTAATAGCGGCCACTGAGAGACGGGAATGTGCAGACGGCAGGACAAAGGGTGCAGAGTGTCGAAGGAAGCTCCAGGTGGCACGATGGCACAGTGGGTTAGCGCTGCTGCCTCACAGCGACAGGGACTCGGGTTCGATTCCCGGCCTCGGGTCACTGTCTGTGTGGAGTCTGCACGTTCTCCCCGTGTCTGCGTGGGTTTCCTCCGGGTGCTCCGGTTTCCTCCCACAGTCCAAAAGACGTGAAGGTTAGGTGGATTGGCCATGCTAAATTGCCCCTTTGTGTCCAA